>NC_087151.1:30291020-30303520 GCF_035594125.1 Scylla paramamosain | reverse complement strand
CAGTACCTGCAGGTTCTCGCTGGGCCTGGAAAGCGGTGAGGGATAGTGATGAACGTGGCATACACAACACCTACGACAGAGCGTCAGTAGTGATGGGCAGATGCTGAATTAAAGTAGGCGAACAAAGAAACTGAAAATGGAGAAAACACGATAAAGGGATTTCTGGTTCAGACATAACCACAGGAAGGCGAAGCCAGACCGTAATGAGGGCAGCTGCGTGAGGCGCAGTGAATCCGCTCGGTTGAGTCTGCCGCTGGCCGCACTGTGACCCATTTCTCAAGGCGTGCAGTGAGTGCAAGGGTGAGTTTTGTCGCTCAACAAAGTAAGTCTTCTCTGCTCCACTGAACACTGATGCACGCCACAACTAATGGTTATGAATTTATTTTAGTGAGTGTGGTGAAAATAACAAATCTCTTCTGAGTTTAAAAGATCTCAGCCATGCTATCGACATGATACAAGCCTATCTTCCCCACCGCCGCTCTTCATCTGTTATTAGGAGACAGTTGTCTTCACCTGATACCGATTCTTAAAGAGCCACGTCAGGTCAAGAGCTGAGAACAATACTTCCTGATTGAGCTTTACGGTAAAAAGGGAAGGAGAGAGAGATAAAAATCCTTAATTTAAGAATACGTAAGTTATGGATCAGACAATTAAAGAGTATACGAGCGACCACGGTAGACTGAACAGTAAAGCTGCGGAGAGGCCAGGGAGTGACTAACCTTGAGACATTTGATGGTTAGCTCGAGAAATTTTTGGCTGTCTTGAGAAAGGGAGCTGGTGGAGGGCGGCAAGGTCCGGAACACATCCCAGGCCTTCGTCTCCTGCACGGACCGCCGGCTGCAACAGAGAAACGTATTAGTGGAGAGGTAGGTAAATAGATAGATACACAGATATATAGGTAGATAGATAGATACAGAGAGAGAGAGAGAGAGAGAGAGAGAGAGAGAGAGAGAGAGAGAGAGAGAGAGAGAGAGAGAGAGAGAGAGAGAGAGGGGGGGGAGGAAAGGGAGAGAGAAATTAACAAAAGGAGTAACCAAAAGAGATGTAGTTCAGTGACCTTAAAAATTAATCTTTGGTGGTAAAACAGCCGCGGTGCAGTGAAAGCGGCAGTTACGGCCCACAGTACTCGCCGTCCTGCACTACTAAGCCTTTGAAGAACTGATCTGTTTTACTTAGAGATCCTTGTGTGTGTGTGTGTGTGTGTGTGTGTGTATGTGTGTGTGTGTGTGTGTGTGTGTGTGTGTGTGTGTGTGTGTGTGTGTGTGTGTGTGTGTGTGTGTGTGTGTGCGGGTAAGTGGACATCGCTTCTCGTCACGGTGAGCGGAGTGCATGAGGCGGCGGCCACTTTCACCATGACGGCTCGGCTCGATGGGAAAGTCTGCCGCCGCTCTTCTAGTACACCCACACGCACCCCCGCACCAGTCTACCTACACCCCGCTCCCCTACGCCCCCGCCCCTACACTTGTTCCACTACACCTCTATTCCCCGCTCTCTGACTCTCTAGAAATCAACACCTTTACGCCTTCAGCCTTCAGTACAGTATTTTCGTCTCGACACAGCGTTATAATTGGTATTGTTATTATTATCGCCATTACTTTTTTGCTTCTCTAATCACCTATTACCTTCATTCCCTATCACCAGCTGCTCTTCATCCCAGGCCTTTGGTTCTCCGAAATTTAATCTATTCCTTTTATCTGCACCTTACCTTCCTTCCTATTTTACCCTCCTATTCACTGTCTGCCAACCTTCCTGTTCTTCCTCCTCTTCCTCATTCTCTTTCAGCTTTCCTACTCCTCCTCTTCCTCATTCTCATTCAGCCCTCCTCCTTTCACCTCTTTCAACCTTATTAGCTGGTTTTCTACACAGAGTCGCTGTTTAAGGGGGTTCTCCTCTGTTTTGGTTGGTCTGGCAGTACGCATCTCGATACCCTTTTTCACTCATCCGCAGCTCTCACGCCAGGTCTCTCTATTCATGCTCCTAATAGGCCTCAGTTATCCTTGGTCCCATTGAAAGGTGATATCTACCCTGACACTTACTAATTAGCGTGCTCACTTAATGTTGTGATGATGAACTGATGAGTCCCCATTTAAAAGTTCACTGGTAGGCTGATGTTTTTTCGTTCCTTTTTCAGTTTAAACAGGAGTAGAAAAAAAAAAGCAATGATGACGAGTACTGTACAAGTCCCAGGTGTGTACGTATATCTGTGCCATCATATCTGTTTTTTCGGGTCTGTCCTTACTTATCTATTTGTTCGGGTTGGCGTAACCTGAAGCAAAAAAAATATTGTTATAGTGGTGCTAATTGTGAATGGCGCAATGTCCTCGTCTGCTTTGTGGTTGTATGTGTATGTACTGGTATGTGTTTACTTTCTTGCGTAATGAGAGAGAGAGAGAGAGAGAGAGAGAGAGAGAGAGAGAGAGAGAGAGAGAGAGAGAGAGAGAGAACTATAAATGTAATAGGTTCAACATTGCTTCACACGCCTGCCAGCACACCAACAAGCCAAGCCAAGCCCGAGTGAGGGAGAACCGCAGCCCGTGACGGCACATTTCACCCCACATGTAATAATGAGTTAATCAGGTGACGATATAATTGGCTTCAGCGTGATCTTATCTCTTCGTAAACAATGATAACATTTATCTGTACAATCAGTGTGCAATGACAAATGCTGAAAGCCACAGTAATCTGCAAATCAAGTGTACTCTAGTGACTGAGGGATGAGCAAAAGGACGTTCTCAGAGGGACATGGTAGCATCGAAGCACGAAGGACCGCATTCTCAAACGTTTCGTTGTGTCTCACCTTGACTATCTTCAACATGATCTAATCGAAATTATTAAGGTTTTTCAATATTTTTTTTTCTTTTTAATGTACACCAAAGGTTCTTCGCTATTATTGGGGAAAACATTGTGAGAATCCGACTCATTATCTCAGTGGCTTTTGAGGACAGTGTTAATGAGAGGTTGAAATATTTAGGAATACGGATCTTGAAGTCAGACAAGGCAAGTGATGAGGTCTCTTCTTTCTTCCCCCCCAAGAAGCGTTCGGAGGTGAAACAGCCGTGAGGAATGTGACATCATTGCCCAACGATAATCTACCACTTTTTTTCGTCAGCGATATCAGTACCCCCACTTTTTTTTTTTTTTATTTATCTTATCTGCCATTGATTACAAATACCCGGAAGCCGAGCCCCTAGCAGCACTTGGATATGTTATTGATTTAAGTGCTGGAAACAGGTGTGGCGGCCAGATTGCTTTAGTTTAACGTAATAGAAATTGTAGGTTTTCACTAATTACCTTGAATGTGCTCAGTTAATAATTCCAGGCGTCAGTAAGTGTTCTTCTGTCCGTCCGGCTGGTCACGATGAGGCTTTGCAATACTGTCCATAATATCTAAACGAACGATATGCAGAGGCAGAAAAGTAGGAGGGACAAATTATTGTAGACGTGTCACTGCAACTGTCGTAATTATGTGAATTTAAAGTGACGACTGAGCTTTTCTATGATCTCTCTCTCTCTCTCTCTCTCTCTCTCTCTCTCTCTCTCTCTCTCTCTCTCTCTCTCTCTCTCTCTCTCAAAAGAGGCCAAAATACGTAGACACAAGTGAATACAGCGCTGAACACGATTTATCACGGAAGAACACACGAAGGATGATGAAAATATGTTGAACAGAACTTTTCCCTTCCAGACTAAGACACAAGCTACGTCGCTGCATTCCTCTTAACTTTGAAGAGAGCGATACCGACACTTGGGAAACACCACCGGAACGCTTACTCTTGAGAAAACCCCTGAAACGAGGGAGAGTCTAGATTGACTGATTGTTTTGATTGTTGGGAAGACGCAGCAATATAAGAGAGAGTCGGAGAATTGAAGAAATTATTAAGTGAAGGTGCAATAGAGATATAGAAGCCACAGAAAGGCAAGATTGTAATGGTGCCGTTATATGAAGAGAGAAGAGGTACATGTGGGGAGAAGAGTGATGGGGAATGAAGGACAGAGCAAGAGACGAGGTGGAAGACAAAAGTAGAGGTGTATGAACTGCGTAAGGGAAGACGTCGGAGAATAAACAAACAAACAGGGTGTGGAAGGACTATGCGTATGACCAGATCTAACGGAAAACTGAAAAGAAAGAAAGAAATATAAGAGAGAAAAGGAAAAAAAAAAAGAAAATCGACCCCATACAGACGTAGACAAAGAAGTTAAGAAAAGAAAGAAAAACAAAAGATCAAGTAAAAAAAAAATACAAATCAGTTCATTCTTACTAACTTATGCAGGAGCAGGCAATGATATCACGCCATGCAAGCTCGGAAGATGAACAAGAAAAAGAAGGAGAAGAATAACATTAAGTGGAAAAAGGAGCTGCAGACCGGTTCACTCTCACTTATTCATGAAGGAGCGCGCTATGAGGTCACGCCAAACTCAGGAGGGCAATAAAAGAACATGCGATCCTTGCTACAAAAGTGGAAATCATGACAAGTTAGACAGTGGTATCCGTAATTTGGTGCTGCAGAGAGAGGAAACTGGAAGCTAACTCACTTATATCCGCATCACAAAGGGCAATGCCGTCGAGAAGCCAAGCGAACAAAGGAAGCTGAAGAAGCCGGAGGAGCAGGAGAAGAAGGAAGAGGAGGAGGAGCTTGAGATGTGACAGGAAGGGCAGTGACGGCAAGGGGACGGTGACGGTGGCGGTGACGGTGGGAATGTGGCGATGGTGATCATGAGAACTGCACAGATAACGACAGTGGTGAATATAGGAATGTGCCGAAGGTTGTCATAATGGTGGTGGTGGTGGGGATGAGATTTATGATGGTGAAGATAATGACAGTAGTGGTGTATTGACAGAGATAATGCGCAAGGAAACGAATGAGAGAGAGAAAAAGAGAGAGAGAGAGAGAGAGAGAGAGAGAGAGAGAGAGAGAGAGAGAGAGAGAGAGAGAGAGAGAGAGAGAGAGAGAGAGAGAGAGAGAGAGAGAGAGAGAGAGAGACCATAAAACAGTAACACATTATCAAAAACATATTACGAACCACAATTATGATAAGCAAAAGTGACTGGACTGTGCGAGGAAGAGAGGAGCGTGCAGTGCAGTGTGGTGGTGACACCAATACAGGCAGATAAGATAACACGAAGAACTCTATGTGTGTGTGTGTGTGTGTGTGTGTGTGTCGGCACAGAAATGAACTGGTAGATATGGTGCATCTTTTGGAGGGAGTGTGAAGGAGTGTTTATATGAGCTTGCTACTATGAAGAGGGAGAAGAGTAATCAGTTATGGAAAGATTCATTTAGCTTTTTTTTATTTATTTTTTTTTATTTCTTCCTCTCCTTTCCAAGTTTTGTATAGATTGTGCACAAGTTCTCTCTCTCTCTCTCTCTCTCTCTCTCTCTCTCTCTCTCTCTCTCTCTCTCTCTCTCTCTCTCTCTCTCTCTCTCTCTCTCTTTTCATACGTACACACACACAGCTATACCTAACACGTTCCTAATCTTCAGATGAAAATGGGTATCTTACATCACCAGTGACAAGCAAAATCTTTAGATACCAACTAGATTTCTATGATGTCTCGAGATTAAATGTCAAGAAAAATAATAATTGAATAAATAAACATATAAAAAGAAAGTGGATTTTTTTTTTCAGAACCAGAGTGATGCTGCAACCTTGGTATCTGTATTAGACAAGAAGTGTAAAGGTGAGGAAGGGAAAGCTGTGCTGCTGCCAGGTCAGTCTGTGGTGTTGTAATAACCCTGTAACTGAGCTGTGCGGTGTATTTGATAATATGTAAGATGAAAAAAGAAAAAAAAGTAAAAAAAAAGATTAAGGTATATAAATAAATAACGTAAAATATTTGCTGACAATGGCGTTCATGTGATTAAGAAACAAAAAGTGTAATGTATTAATGCTAATGTAATGAAGTATTCTAATGGAAGTTGAGTTTAATTATACTGTGTGTTCTCTCTCTCTCTCTCTCTCTCTCTCTCTCTCTCTCTCTCTCTCTCTCTCTCTCTCTCTCTCTCTCTCTCTCTCTCTCTCTCTCTCTCTCTGTGTGTATGTGTGTGTGTGTGTGTGTGTGTGTGTGTGTGTGTGTGTGTGTGTGTGTGTGTGTGTGTGTGTGTGTGTGTGTGTGTGTGTGTGTGTGTGTGTGTGTGTGTGTGTGTGGAGCTACACACAAGCGGGTCGGGGCGACGTGGCTAGGGTGAAGAGAGATTCCGAATGTTACACACATCTGAATGCTGGATCCTTCTATTTATCTCTAACATCGTTATTTCTGTTTGGTGAGGAACGAGGAACGGTTACAAGGAAAGGCATGAGTGAAAAGTAGTGAATCAGAAAGCGTGACGGGATTTTCAGTAGAAGCGGATAATTCTTTAGTCTGGGTATAAACTGCGTATCATTCAAGACTCCGAGACGGTCATGTGTGTCACTGGAGTCTGGATTTGTTGTGGGGACCGTCACGAGCCTCGCCACTGGTCACTCATGAGGCGCAGCAACTAACTGTTTACGGATTAATGTGATGAATACGATGTTTATGAATGGTGACGTCATAATATAACTTTCCCACTTGTAAGGTCATGAGTCCAATTTCAGTGAGTGGTTATGACTACTGTAGACCATACAAACACAAACAGCTTTAAACAATCAAGCGAGCGAGTCACACCACACCAGACGGTGCCTGTCAGTCTGCCCCACTTTGGAATCACCTAGTATAACATGTGGAGTAACGCCGCGCTGCATCACAACCAAGAAAGATTGTACTGAATGAAATCGATTGGATGAAAAAAAAAAGGACTTCTCCTACTATCTTAAAAAGTTTACGTGGCCGTCCCAACCTAGCCCTGCTGTTTGTGAGGTCTGCCAAGGCCTGAGTCCCGTCCGTGATCTGCAATACCTTGTCCATGTTGGCCAGCGAAAAAAAAAAAAAAAAAAAAAAAAAAAAAAAAAAAAAATATATATATATATATATATATATATATATATATATATATATATATATATATATATATATATATATATATATATATATATATATATATATATATATATATATATATATATATATATATATATATATATATATATATATATACAAACAAACAAACAAGCAAACAAACAAAAATAAATCATAAAGCTGTAGCAAGACACAGGGCCCAGTGCGTGAGGTGAAGACTCATCACACGGGGGACTCACCTGCCGCCGTAGATATCTTGATTGAGGGGAACATTTTCGTCGTCGGAGAACTCCGGGTCGCTGCCCTCCCCGAGGGGCATCTGGAGGTGCGCGGGAGGCGGCGGCATCCTGTGGCAAGACCAAAGAAAATATTAGAGAACAAAGCGCCAGTCACCTGACTCAGCACTTGCAGGTAAATTACACACAGGCGCGCGCGCGCGCATCTGCCACACACTGACACACTTGAGCCTTAAATTAGCTGAAGTCTGAGTTCACATACACACACACACACACACACACACACACACACACACACACACACACACACACACACACACACACACACACACACACTCGTTTATTGGTTTGTTATTTTTTTCTTCTCTGCCTCCATACGTCTAGTACAAAGTAATGCCTGGAAGACATCAAATGTTTTCTAGGCATTGTTTTATACTTCTTTCGTGAAAACCTCATGTTATTAATTCGTGTCAGTGAACGATAGCACGGATCTGCTGACTGTGTCCGCCACCACCACCACCACCACCCGCTTGGATGCAGGGAAGCCCTAGTGATTCGGCGGCCTTGGAGGGCAGGGCTGCAGGGCGGGCGACACGGGGTAAGAGGAGGGTGCGTGTGGGAGGAGGGGGCACAGGGGCGGAACAGACCAGGATGAGGAAGTGACGTCACCTCGTTTTAGTGACAGATGTACAAGAATGTAACAGCCTGCCATGCCAAATCTTTACAAGAACACAGTAAACACACAGGAATAAGACCGCGATAGAACATCCTGGTCGACGTACTGTTAAAGATGAGTTCCGGCGTGGGCGAGTGTGGGCGTGGGCGTGGCGGTGATTCAGTCCAGCGGCCGCACAAACCCTTCACCCTTTCTTCTTAGGCGTATTTCTTTATTTATTATTATCATCATTATTATTATTATTACATTTTTTTTTACTGTTGCGACAAAACAGCTTGGCATAAAGAACTTCGCCCCTTTTTTTCCGTCTCGCCTCCCAAGCAGACAAGAAAACGTGCGCCTCCGCCCAGCAGCGCGTGACCCGCGGCACCACTCCAGGCCTGTGCTTTGTCATTCTCGTTGGCGATGTCTTGAAGGACACCTGTCGTTTGCAGAAGACAACATCGTCACGAGTAATTACTTCCAAAGCTCGTTGATGTGTGCTATAGCAAGTCCCAACCACATTCCTTCCTATCACATCAATTCATTGACGCCTTGTGAACAAAACAGTCAGTTTCTTTCACGTCTCCTGCATGAAACCTATCAACTGGAAGATTCAAGTCACATCCATCATCGAGACATCCCATTCCTCCCAGTAAGGAAAGACACATCATCATTTCACTCACATTCATCTTAGCTAAAAATTACAGTATTCAACCTCCGCAGACTCCCGTATGCTTGCCCTGCTTGGCTCTCCTCCCTAACGGTCACACGGAGAGACCAGCTGTACGATCATCCTCATTACCTCACCTACTCCACCAGTCACGGGGCGCGGCACCCACCAGGCTGACGCGGGTCCTCGCTAACCAACATCTGCACTTCAGGATGTCGATGGAAGGCTTCCCACATCATTCCCTCACGCCACCACAACCCACAGCCGCCCACTGACCTTCCCCATGCGAGGACGGCCCACGCTACCACCTCCTCATACTATTTAAGGCGAAAAATCACTTAGTGAAGAAGAGTGTCTACCATGGAATGTAAATACAATGTTTTTTTCTTATTTTCGTTTTTTTTTTTTTTTTGTGAGTATGAAACATTAGGTATCTAGGAACGTGTCGATTCATAACTTCATAGGCAGGTGTACCTCATATTGGACACATGTTCGAAAATCGGCACACAAAGTAATGTTTGGTGCGCGTGTTCGTGACGACGAGGGCGTGTGATTCATTACGATGGCTCTCCTCACAGTGTCCCTCCCAGTGGTTTCCTGACTAACCCTGACTAACGTGGTTTTTAGAGTCTCAGATTTAGGTGGCTCTCCGCTGTGCTCGATCACCTCAGTCTCCTTGACTGCAGACTGTATGATAGCGTCAGTAATGAGGAAAATAGACTTTGGTGTTTAGAGGTTGAACAATACCACGTGTCAAAAGTATTGCCAAAGTAGAAAAGCTGTAGGTGACAACGGGAAGGTGGGCACACACACAAACACACACACACACACACACACACACACACACACACACACACACACACACACACACACACACACACACACACACACACATGCCGTTATCCAGTGGGAACACAAGAGGATGCCGGGCGAGCAAGCAGTCCAATTTCCATGGAGATTTCATCGCAGCGACAGATAGCGAGCCGAATCTGGGAGATACCTGAGACTCCAGCACAGAGAAGCGCCGTGCTTCTTCACAATAAAAAATCAGTAATTATGAGAAAAATGCAAATGGCGGTTGTTTGGGTACCACTACTTCCTGACAGACGATGCATCCTTGACGGGACGCAAAGCTTCCCTCAATAATATACATACGCGATTGTTATTTTTTTTTTTTTTGTTAATAACGAACAAAATGACTTTCCTGAATTGGAGTGAAAGAAGACACATTCACGTAACGTTAATGAATGTTGTAACAATAACACGGTCCGGTAAAAGAAGAAAAAAAAATGGCAGAAAGCATGTATCATATCATAAAAAGTCACGTGATGTTATTACGCATGATATTAGATCCATCCTCCAAACATGTGACGTCACCTTATCCAGGTTTGAACACAATTTTCTTAAATATTTATGTATCATAATTTACCCATGTTCTCAAGTATTTCCAAATACGTGTGATCAGAATGTAATTAATTTACGTTAGTACATGTATAATGATCCACTTGCTTCGAAACAAAACATTTACGGCAACATTTGAGGTCGTGATTGTTTAAGGCAATGGTTCCCATCCTAAAGTAAATACTCCTCTTGAGGTTGACAGCATTTCCGTTGGAGGTGAACAAACAGCCTTGGTGCAAGTCATGTCCTGAATCTAATAACAGCCGCGGCCTTGCTGTTGCCTGCCTGTGGATGCATCGTTGCTTGTGTTCGTATTGATATCACGCAGACTCCTCCCAGCTATACGTACATGAGCTTTGGACAGGACCCAGCGATTCATTAACTATCGATTTACGCGACAGGTCACGATGGCCTGCGATGCTCCGAGGCGAACACTCCTGTCCTGCCACACAGCACAGCAGCTCTCACTGAATGATGCTTATGGCGCACAGTGCTGGAAGTTTTTTTTTTTTTTTCGACTGCTCAGTATCTTTAAGTGCTTGACTGAGAGCATTGAGATAGGACCTTCCTATCTCAATGACTGAGAGTCATATGAGAGTACGTGAGGCCGCGAGGAACGAGGCGGCGCGTCATTCTGGGTGATGACTCGCGTCTCATCAATGCACTCCTCCCAACACCAACTCAAGAACTTTGAATCCTTTCCATGCTGCCCATCAGCCATCAAGACTTATCACGTAAAGACAATAACTGATAAACTTACGGTTTACCCAAGAAAGAAGAGAGAAAATGTTAAAATTTTTGACAATTTGGCACGTCATGAGGAATCTTATACGCCTGATCCCTGTATGAGTAAACAGAACGCTCGTGAATTATTTCTTAATCTTCGTTATGTTTGAATGAACATTCGCATTCCATGAAAGTAAAAATGTTACATTTCTCTGGGACTTTATCTCATTCTCAAGAAGATTATAGAGCACAATCTTTCCAGAAATTTAAGGACTGGAATTTTCAAACTGGAAAATGAATAAGTAATTGTTATGAATATTTCTAGAATCTTTTATGGATGTCTCCTAAAGTGGGTACTCTCACTTTTTGTGGCCATCCACTAAGAACACGTGCCTGGCGAGCATGCATATATATATATATATATATATATATATATATATATATATATATATATATATATATATATATATATATATATATATATAATATATATATATATATATATAATCTGTTGACAAGAAAGGGCGACGGAATACATAAGGTAAATTGCTATAAAGGCAAGACACAAAGTAGCAGGGTGCTGACTGTGTATGCAAGGGTGTGGCAAGGTACCAAGGAATGGGTGTGGCACGGCACTGGAAGCAGCTGGGTGGTAAGATGCAGGCAGGAGAAAGACAAAATACTGACAGAGGGTCCGGAGGTGCTAGCGGTGGGAAGGGTGGCCGGGTGCAACAGAGGCAGGGAGGAGGGAGTGGAAGAGGATTGATAACATAACTCCATGTCTGCAAAGCTCTCGGGGCTACGCAGGGAGCCAGACCATTATGTTGGTACATCATACTATCTTGTGTCAGTGGCAATGTCCAGCCATGCAGTCTTGGAGTCTTTATCAGGAAAGAACAAATACAATTTTACAAGAGGTCATTTTAAGGGGGCGCTTGCTTGAGGGGCAAAGCCCGCGAGTGGATGGTGGCGGGAGTCTGTCCAGTTGGTCTCAGATCGGTCTGTGACGCCAGCCTGAGAGAAAACGCCCATCCCTTGACGTAATGTGCGGGGCCTCCGCAAGGGAAGGGCAGACCAATTACCTTCACTTTCAGCGCAGCGGCTATTCACACAGCAAGACAACATCACGGCCTCGTTGCTCCGGCGATGAGGCAACAGCCCGCGGGTGTGTGGCGAATGTTGCTCCTTAGAGCGAGGCTTCTCCTCGCCCTTCGAGTCGCTTCGCCGCCCCACAGGAACACTACCGGTTAAGGACACCACACGTCGGAAGTGAATGTATATTTGCCATGTGTAATCAAGATGTCTGTCAATACGTGATTGAACTTTCTCTTCTCCCACGAGGCCGTTAACAGGCTCATGATAATTATCAATGTTTGTTTGCATAGTCTCGTCCCTATTACAACATCGGGAAACAACACAGCAACGCCAGGAGGCAAGGAAAAAACGGCAGGTCTGAGAGGGACAACTCCGCTCCCCCTCCATGCCGATGACCTCGAGGGCAGCAGTGTTGCCACCACCGAGACTGATACACGCAGGATGCCACCTCGACTCGTGGATATGTTATAAAATAAAGCATTATGCCGTTACCCAACAATGACTCTTGGTTGGGAAATAAATACAAATGAAGAGAAAAGGTCAGCCAAGGAAGCAAGTCGCACAACCGTGTAAAGGATGATGCAAGACACTGCCAACACGCCGCATGCTTGTTGATTCCGAGTAAGAATACAGATAACTGTGCCACTCCACCCCATTATGGATTATAGGCATGTTTGCATGTCGAGGCTATGGTATACGTGTGTGCGTGTGTATATATATATATATATATATATATATATATATATTATATATATATAATATATATATATATATATATAT
>NC_087151.1:30273520-30286020 GCF_035594125.1 Scylla paramamosain | reverse complement strand
GCAGCATGTATTCTATTTACTGACCACACTGATGTCATTAGTGAAGCTACGTATAAGTATGCAAGATACACTAAATTTTTACGCATAGTTTTCAGAGAATATGAAAGCCACTAACTCAGTATTAATCTCAGTGGTTATGAGGTCTCAGGAAGCGAGGATAGAGAAAACATTAACTGTGTGGAGGTATTAGAAGTCATCTGAAAGGAAAGTGTCGCCTTTTAGAAGATATCTAATGTCAGCGAGAAAGTATCTGTACTAAAATTGTGTGTGTGTGTGTGTGTGTGTGTGTGTGTGTGTGTGTGTGTGTGTGTGTGTGTGTGTGTGTGTGTGTGTGTGGGTGTGTGTGTGTGTGTGTATGTAGTGCAATAGAAATAGAAAAAGGATATTGCTGTGACAGAGCCTTCAAGATGCCGCTCTGTGCCCTGCGTCAGGAGAGGCACGTCTTTCATGAGGGGAAGAGGCCTTTCAACCCGTCTTTGTAGCCTTTAAAACATTAGTGGAAGTGGGACGCATCTCTCACTAACAAGAACAAGAGTAATGTGAAAGATCTGTTAGCGTTATTTGTTATTTTTCACCGCATACCCATTTCTGACCAGTATGTAATCGTAGGTACTGTGAATGTATACAAGAAGAGCATACCCAGGGTACGCACATCCTGGAGCGAGAGCCATTAGTCTGAGTGATCCTTAAGTAGACAAAGCACGCTTTACACACAGTCGTCTCGAGGAGGAAGGACGCGGACACCATCGTGGAAGGAAGTGCTCACATGCCTCTTGTCTGCCTACCAATCGCTCCTGCTGACGCTCAACAGGAGGAAAAATCAAGTCATGTCCATCAGCTTGCGTATATCAATAGCAGACTTTTTTTTCTGCTTTCAGTTTATGGCCTGTGACGAGTGTGTCTGTGTGAGGGAAGCATGAAGTAGGTGACGAAGTCAGTATAGCGGGGCTTTATGCCAGACACTCAATTCTCTTTCGAAGGGAAAAATCTGACCTTCAGTCACCCGCTGCCGGCTGGACGACGGGGCGAAGGAGAATACCCAAGTTCGGTCCCGCTCATCCCTACAACGAAGTGAATGTTGATTATTCCAAGCACTATAGGAATACTTAAAGATTTATTATTCATCAGCCTTGCCTTTTTATTTATTTATTTACTTATTTATTTATTTTCTCTTTTGACAGCTTCTTTTCCATAACCATATTCCTTTCAACCAAGACAACACAAGGCTGCGTTGGGCGCACGCTGGGCTTCTCTCCCTCCTTGTTTCCTGTCGTTGGTGTGCAGTGTGCCCAATGTCAACTGTGGCAAGGTTGGAGAATGACTGGATAAGCGATGAGCGACACGAAATAAAATTCCGGCGTGGAAATGGAAATATATTCGAGACAACAACGCCACACAGCCTGCCAGGGTCACATGACAGCCAAACACTTCCCGCTGACCAACGTTCTACTTGAGGCCCAAAATTTCCTAACCCCCTCCACAGAGGAGGAGCCGTACTCCATTTTAAACATTTGATTACATTCAAGATATCACGCCCAGACAATGAATATCCCCCACTTGTTTTGTTGGAGAGCGGAGCTTGAATTCGAAACACGTATCCGGTCAAGTAACTGGTGCGGTGTGCGCGCCTCATAACTTTGTCATCAATCTATACACTGAAATAACGAATGAGGACACAGGCAACCTTCTATTTCTTACCGATGGAAGGCCTCGACGCAGTCTTGGTTCAGCAAACTGTATATATACTCATACTTTGTTGGTTTAGTACTTACATGACTGCTTTGGTAAACAGCTGTGTTCATGACTTGCTGTATGTGCACGCTCTCTCCTCTCACAACTGTCGTACACTTCTCTTTTGTTTCTACAATAGCATTTTCCCTGAAGACTGCCTGTTATGTCTATATTGATTTCATAATATTCTTTAATTTCTTTAACTCGTTAGTCTTTATAGTTATGATGAAGGTTCGTGGTATTTAGATTTCGTTACAATTCATATTTTTTTTCGTTTGGTACTTCTCTGCATCACTGTATCACCAATTTATATCGTGTTGTTTTCGTAATCCTCTTCGAGATTTTCCTTTCCCTGCAACAGTTGTCATTTTTTTTTTTATATGAAATGTTCTATAGCTTCACCGACACCTTTCTTGGTAATCTGTAACTTTTCACGTTTTTCATTATTTTTTTTTTTGTGTGTATTTAAAAGATCTATGGAAGATTATTCAAAACACATCAGCATTTTTTCTTCTTACATGAATATATTTCCATTATACTCCACATTAAATGTTGTTTAATCTCTGGGCTCTAGCAAACTCGAGTATTATATATCATTCACTGACAGCCGTCCCTCACTTCAGCCGCGTTATTCTGTTTCCTTGTTCCCTCACACCTTCTTTTAGATTTTAGAAGTGTATCCCTAGCACAATGCCTATTTTCCACGGATACTTTGCTTCGACGTGTTCTGAGATGGAACCAATCCTGTCCTCATAAAATCCACTTCAAATGATAGATAAAAACCATTCACAATTTCTCAAACTTTATTTGGCAGCATAAATTATGACACAAAAGCCTACTGAGAAGAAAATAACCTATGCACTTGCAACAACTTTTTTTTTTTTCATTTTATGATAATTTGTGGTGCTGAAAACAAATTACTGGTACTTTTGGCACTAAGTGTGTGTGTGTGTGTGTGTGTGTGTGTGTGTGTGTGTGTGTGTGTGTATATATATATATATATATATATATATATATATATATATATATATATATATATATATATATATATATATATATATATATATATATATATATATATATATGAGGCGATTGCATAACACTCTCCACTCAAAATTGCTGATTTGAGAGATTTAAATTACTATCCAATGTCATTCCTCTTATATATGCCTATAATCGGGTATCATATATGTAAATGTTACCCCCCAAAAATATTCTTAGTTATCTATGTGTGTCACTTAACCTGATGAACTATATTTTGGGAAAAAAATGCACATCATTCAATAGCCTGCTACATAGATTTTTTTTATAAACACAAATTGTTGAATGTGCACTGTGAGGAAAAATTAGTCATTTCTTCATATAAAAAATGAAATCTCATATTAGACAAAATACTACATTAATATTGAAGATAATAATAATAATAATAATAATAATAATAATAATAATAATAATAATAATAATAATAAAAAACAATAATAATTTACTTTGGCATATAACTTATGTTCCACTTATCTTCAAAACACAAACATGACTTATGGAATGAAACATTTTCCATAAAGTAATAATGACAGCTAAAAAAAAAAAAGAAAAAAAAAAAAAAACTGTAGAAGAGCTTTCTGTAGATTCACAAAACCTGAGTAGTATATACAAGACATACACCCATCACAACACCACAAATTAACATGTAATTTTTGCTTGATAACCAGTTACAATGTACTTACAATTGAACCAGAGCCCAAAACATTATTTGCACAATATAGTACAAATCTTCATTAGCAAAGATCAGAAATAAAGTTCATTAGTATTTCCTTCTGCTATGACAAGATTTCTTGATAGGCTGAGAATTAAGCTTTCATGTTATCTGAAATTAGTGAAAGCAAGGGATACCCCTCCCAACTTTTTATAAATATTTTCTAGGATATAAACTTTCATATGGTATATTCTTTGGAAACTATTTGGGATTATTTTAAATATTTCATATTCAACTTCATGACAAAAATATTAAAATTTTCAATGTGCAATATCCTTTGATCTGTGAGATAAGAGGCACTGTGCACACTGATCCCAGCTGTACAATGAGTGCTGACAAAGCTCCAGGGACACCTGAGTGTGCACCATGACAGGCCATGCCACCTGCATGCATCTCACCACTAATTCACGGACAAACATTCCAAACACTAGTGATGAATTCAAAGAAAAATAGAGTGAATTTGTTGGAATTTTTACATTGCACATACACACCATAAAGAAATGACTGATCTGCAGTTTATCCCATAAAAAACTTGCACATGTACTGACTGGCTGCAGAAGCCCCAGCCACTCACCAGGAGCAGCCGGGAGGAGAGGGGCACCTAAGGGTCTGCGTCAGGGAGGGGAGGCCATGGGGACCTGACCAGCATACACACACACACACACACACACACACACACACACATCTTCAATTTCCTTTAGTATTGTGTAATTTTTAATAAGTGATTTTTCATGCCTGATGGTCTTATTAAGGTTACGGGTGACCACTCCACTACAAACATTACATCGCATAATTTTTGATTCAGCAACAATAATTTCCTTTCTTATTGAATTAGAAACCAATTATCTTCCTCTTTGTAAATTTTAAAAACCTAAATTTCATAAATAAAAACAGATTTGGTCAGACTGAGAGGATGAAGTGTGAAGAGCTTGAAAAAAGTACTTGAAACAAAATTAAGTCCTAACAGGAGAGAGGACCACTTGAATGGTGGAAGAACAGACTGCAGGAATACATGTGAAAGAGGACCTAGTATAGAGGACTTGGTTTCAAAATGAATGGAAGGAATGTTTGGATAGAGAAATGTTAATTTACTGCTATGGCCATTACCTTACAAAATATTCCCAGACAGCAATACAACAGTAAGTGAAAGAAGCAGATATATATAGATATATTGCAGCATCCAAATGTGATAATGAGAATAAAACTAAATGCAGTAATGCAATGTGAAAATTATAAATCCATTATTGACCTGGCTGAGATAAGAAGTCTGTATACCTACATTCTCAAAATCACAGGCATTCCCTCACATCAGCCTCAAGACCTCTGGGAGAGAGAGGGCTGACCATCGTGGCACCACAGTGTGAAGGTCAGCTGAAAACAAATGCAATAAAATATGCTATCCATAGAAGGTATCATGCATGGCCACTACACACACACACACACACACACACACACACACACACACACACACACACACACACACACACACTGGCCGCCCTTAGCCTCCCCTCTCCCTCCTGGAGCTGAGGACACAAGCAGCGGCTACTCTACATGCCCGCCTTCCCAGCAGGGGGCACAGGGAGGGTACACTCATGGCGGGGCCTCGCATCCTCCGGCTACACTAACTCTAATACATTCTGTAAGCTAAAGCACACAATTGTCATTAATTTATTTTATCAGTAACAATAATTTATCTCTTTAGAGAAATTAACTTAGAAATATTATACATTCCCATATGATATTTTACATTTTTTAATGTATCTGAAATACTTTGTAGTAGAAGCTATCATACTTCACACAGTTAATCTATAATAATAATAATAATAATAGTAATAATAATAATAATAATAATAATAATAATAATAATAATAATAATAATGACAATAACAATAATAATAATAATGGAGTAAAGAACTTAAAAGAAGCTTGAAATAAAGTACTTCACGCAAATAAATATACAAATTTTCGCCCTCTATTTAAATCTCACATCCATTGGGTGAACACTTCAAATATTTATAGGATTTCTTGATTAGCTTATATTCTTTATGTGTAGCATTAGTCTTGTTTTTCTTATAGCAGGTGCTTATTCTGACCAGTTATTGAATGTTACAAGCTTTTAGTTCAACTGCATTAAAGATCACAGTGGTGGGTGTGAAATGTGCACCTCACTTGCTTGATAGGCTAATTATAATAAACTGCTTATGATCATAGATGCTAGCATGAACATTCAGGAAGAGATTATAAAGGTATGGCTCTAATCTTCCATTCCTTTTAAGAATATCCTTCTATTACTGGTTATAGGACACAAAGTTATGTGAAAGGAATCTAGATCCAAAAGCTTTAAAAGAAGCCACTACATCAAGCATGCACTTCTTGGTGATAAACTCTGCATCTATTCATTATTCTCACTCACACCAGTACTATCAATGCAAAACTACGACAAAGTTTAGATCTGTCACACTACAGAAGCTTCTTAAGTCTTGCTAAATATTTACCATAAGAAAATACTGCATTTCAATACATTAATTTTTTCTGTAGAAGCAGAACAAATGTATTTTGATATAGACTGTACACGACTTTACCTTCTGGTATTCATAAATCTTTTATGGTGAATAATAATAATAATAATAATAATAATAATAATAATAATAATAATAATAATAATAATAAACACACTGCTGTCCTGCTGTTATGATTCTAGTGGTTCTCTTAGTACAGTTCTACTAGTTGAATAGCCTACAAAGACCTTTTGGCCATCATGGTTATATTTGATATGAGTGAAAGCCTTTGATAAACTGCCAAAGAAAGAAATACATGTTAGATCTATACCAGCGCACTAAATGTTCTGCATACATTAGTGAACAAGACATCTGCATGACTTTAACTGAGCACCATAATAAGAACAAGAAAAAACACAAAAAATATGAGCCTCTGTTTATCCATACACCATGTTTTACTGGCATTGAAAATAAACAGATGCAAAAACATTTTCTTCTCTTGGGCAGAAATGATCACCTACAATCTTTGATGGTTAACATTTTCTTCCCATTGACTTCAACACATTTATTCATACAGTGCTTTAAATGACAAACATAAGATATGGATGAGTGCTTTCCTTTGGTTTAGGTAAGAGTTTGTCCTTCACAGCCTTCCTATTCAAACATCACATAAGCAAATGTATGTATATATTGTTCCTCTACCTATTTTCTTATTTTCATACCAAAAATAAAACTATAAGAGGACATGAGTGTGAAACAGTTAATGAATGAGACAATACAGATGCAATGAAGTACTATATATTAAAATAGTCCTGTATTCTGAGCAAAGTCATAAACTGGCCAAAATAAGACCCACTGCAAAGAAGCACATACTACAGCTCAGGCCCTTCATATACTGTCTGAAACAAGTATACCTTAATGTTGTGAATTAAGCCACCAATACTTACTGCAGATGAATAATAGATAATAGTTTCACCCAACACTCAAGGAGAAATGTTTTTAATTAGGTATATGTGTTCCAAAAAGATAAAATTATCAAAACATTTAAGTATGTGGTAACAATCAAAACCCATGGGAGATGCTGATTTAATAATGAAAAATCATTTTAATAAAAATAATTATAATAATTAACAAACTAATCAGATATTTAGTCTGCCATAATGCTGGTCAGAAAATCTAATTAAAGCATCTTCATAAAGTTTAAGTAAATATGCTGGAAACGTAAATAAAGCAAGTCCTTACTCTATGATTTACATATATAGATTCATATTGAAATATTTGCATCTTTATATACCATAATTTTTTTTTGCTATCAAAATGGCCCCTAAAACCATGACCAATAGAACAAGAGTAATACAAAGCATTAGTGATACAACACCAGTCACCAAAAGTAACTGATAATTTCACCGTAGTAGCAAGAGATAAATTCTTTGCATACTTGCTGCAGGCAGCTGTGTGTGTCTGCCAGCATGCAACACCCCCCTTGGCCAGGGACAGACGGCTGCTCGAGGCTCAGCTGGAGACTCCATCTACCTTGGTCGCCACCATCACAAAGATCCTGCTAAGAAGTTACAATACTTGCATTTACAGTGATTTAAGAATTTATGGATTTGTAAACTTTCCCCACCAAAATGGCATAAGAAACTTGCAGAAACAAAGTAACAGTAAAATATGTGCTCTTTCATACAATATATGGTTGTTTAAGCTCACAACTGGTTTCATGTGCCAATACTAGAGGTAACAATGCTGTATCCACTGAAATGTAAACACACATTACTGTAAGTAATAGTAATACATCATTCAAAATATAATATTCTTCCGTTATCTGAGGATGTAAAAGGTGCTACTTTTGCGACCAGTGGCAGAAAATTGTTCTTAGTATCTGTGGTACATGCTACAGTACTTATTACCAATGGTATCAAAAACTACCAAAGGGAATCAGTACATTTCACCAGTGAAAGGTTATATAAAATCTGTGCACTCAAGACTACCCATCAACCCTAAGTGTACACACTCCAAAACAAAGTTCCTGTATTGTTTCTCAGGCTCTACAAGGTAGCATACTTCAGCACCTAAACAGGGGCATATGTTGTTGCATACATGAGCCTAAAGAGTTATGCACAAACAAGCCTACATGATTGCATACATAGGTTCTGTACGTAGTGGATGTTAAGATCTACACAGTAAGAGCTATGAAGGAGTTGTACTGCTCTATGTTCCTCTTCAGAATTTCTCCACAGCTGCCCAGAACACGTTCAAATCTGAAACAAAGAGAATCATAAGTTAAAAGCAATAACATGAATAAATATATTCCAATAAATACACACAAATTTTGTATGCAACTAATGATCTTTCCTAAACTATAGAAGATACTAAAAACAGTCAAGAGATGAAATTGTCCAGCTCAACCTTCGACCTCCCTTTCAAGAATCCCAACACAGTTCTCCCTCTCACACCCACAACATCCACTCCACTTTTGTACATCCTTGTTACAATTTATATTTTTTTCAATTTCCCATAAAAGATCAAACCACCAGAGGGTGTTACAGTTGGCCACCTCCACCACTCCACAATTGATTCTTTCACACCTGCCAGACATACCAAGCCCTCCACAAACAATTTGTTTTCACTAACCATTCTCTTCTCATTACAAGTATCTCAAATTATTAATTTCCAATGTATGGACATTAGATCTTGACTTTCATTTCTGGTCAATGTCTCACAAGCTGATGTCTATTGTGACATCATACAGCAGCTTCATCATTTCCATATTTACTGTCCAATTTACCTGTCTATCTACTGTCCTTGCTTTACTGAAATAGGGATTACAAATCTTTTTCAAGCATTGGATAACCTGGATTATTAGATACCAACACCAGAGACATCTGCTGCTGGTAGTTCTGAATAATACTGTGAGCATGTAAAATCTCTAACTAGCAGTTGTGTACTTGACCATAAGGACTATAAAATATCAATGGCTGGGGAAGTGTACCAGGTTTATACACTGTTCCTTAGAAATCATATTTCAAATGTCTGGCATACATGATAGTGACATTTTACCTGGCCCTGTCCAGCTTGACGCATTTCAAAGGACCATCTGCTATGACTGTGGCAGCTCGGGGTCGGTCAAGCAATAGAGCAATTTCACCTGAAAAATTAAGAACATATTATAATAATAAGTAACATATCATGTAGTTGCTTAATTACACTTACAAACTGCAGCGAAATTAAGAAAGCTATGAATTAAGTCCTTCACTTAATTTTCCCAAATTTGACCTTCACTTGCAGCAGGATGTGGAGTGACAAGAGATATGTCTGTAACAGTTAAAATCTGTAAAAATTTTTACATTCCCATGACACCAACTACTGATGCACTATTGAGGTCTCTATTATATATAACAATCTCACTATTGGACATGCCACACATTATACAAATCCACACTGGGCAGATTTTCACTTTATAATAAGGAAATGATGAATAGTATATCACTATACACTATAGGCAACATGTGGCTCATCATAACAGAAAACCACTCCTCACCAAAGTAATCAGAGGTTCCCAGCCTGCCAACCTCTACAGGTTCCTCAGACGGGGAGCGGGCCTGCATTACCACAGCGGTTCCTTCCACAATGATGTAGAAGTCATCACCTGGCTCTCCCTGCCGCACCACGGTGGAGCCAGACTCAAAGGACACAGGCTCCAGGGCATCAGCCACCACCAGGCGCTCCCATTTGTCCAGTGACTCTGTAGATTGAAGAAACCAGACAGACATGATTGACTAACTTGAAAAGAAAAATGTATTGCTGTAGTAGCATTCTGTGGAACCATGTGGAAATGATTTAATTTTCATATGTAAATATGAAATACTGTAAAATTCCATCTGAAAAGTGCCATGAACTCACCAAGAATGGAGACTTTAGAGAGGAATTCTTCATACATTTTGCGTTTTCTGATAGTTGACCCCATAAGGATCCGCCTGTATGAGTCTCTGTCGATGCCCCACAACTTTGTATCAGTTTTTGCCTTCACAGTTGCTTGCCTGGGAGTCCCATAGATGAGAGCCAACTCTCCAAAACTTCCTCCATCAGCAATGCTTGTAACATGCTCACCATCAACAAAAATCTGTTGAACAATAAAAATATTGATTTACTGATTTACTGAAAGAGGAACAAGTATAAAGCAGCTGAGACTCAGTGAAAAATGGTGGGATGGAGTGGAAGAAGTCTACAAGGTGATGTGAACAATCCACAGCTGCACTTTTTTTTATCAAATTTTTATATGCAGTCTATATATTTTTTTTCTATACAACCAATAATTCCCATACATTTGGTGAGAAGCTTGAGAAAAACCCAAATGGACTACCTTCTATACCATATTTAAGATGAATGTCAAGGAATTATTTCACTTATTAATGCAATGTCATGTCAGTGTCAATGTCTCGCTTGTAATCTATGGCAGGGCATGAACGGCAGTGCTGATGGTGGTAAGGCTGCCTTACAACAACTTTCTTAAACTATATCATGGATTTATTTTATGGAAGAATTAATTTTAGAACAATGATGACAGTAAAAAAAAATATTAATGATCAGAATAAAATAAAATAAATATGTAAATAATAAAATAAATTAAGATAAAATAAGGAAAAAACAAATTCTAGAAGTTCCTTGTTCATAATAAAAGAATTACTGAATGTGTTATTATCACTAAACTGAAAATTAAAAGTAAGACTATAAAGCTCAATAACTAAAAAAAAAATAAAGCTGCAACCAGATTACATAATAAATAAAAAAATGGATAATGATGTCGTTTTCTTTCCATCCCCAAAACTCAGTTCTGTGCTAAAGACATTACATACATGACTATATATATGAATAAAGCTGATCTAATGTAGCTCTCTCACCATCTTTCTGTCATTTCTGTAAATCTTCACACAGCTGATATCATTCAACAGAGTACTGCCTTCTTCCTCACCATCAAACTCCCTTCATTATCAAATAAACCTTTACTGGCCTTGATGTCCACCCACTTGCAACTCATCCTTTTTCCTACTATATTACCAAGACCTCCATAATAATTTTAAGAATTTACCACACTCTTATGCCACACACAAGCTAATCAGCAGCTGAGTCAAGGAAGATTTGTTCACAAGACCTAATCTTTCTCTATACCAAGCTGGCAATCCCATACAGGGTGGCCCAGAAAAAACACCATACATTCACACACACATAATTTGCACTTTTAGCCTTGTCAGTCACTGTTGGAAAGGGAAGATTTAATAAGGAAAAAAATAAATAAAATAAAATAAATAAATAAAATAAACTTCATGAGGACAGTCACTCCCAGCATGATGATGGACAAGGGAGGCACCAATACATTATACATGACAGACAATGACTGCTGATTTCCTGTACATAAAAAGTCACTACAGTAGGTGAGTCAGGTGGTTCTTATATCTGATTATTGCATCCAAAAACACTGGCTGCTGTGTTTGATAGATTAAAACTATGCAAATGTGATGTGTGAGAGAGAGAGAGAGAGAGAGAGAGAGAGAGAGAGAGAGAGAGAGAGAGAGAGAGAGAGAGAGAGAGAGAGAGAGAGAGAGAGAGAGAGAGAGAGAGAGAGAGAGAGAGAGAGTTTAGAACAAAACAAAAAGCTGAAACACACACACACACACACACACACACACACACAATCTCCCCGTGCTTACCTCCACTTCCCCCTGATCCAGGATGTAGAAGTTGTCACCCTCGTCGTTCTGCTGGATGATCACCTCCCCCGGCAGGGCGTTGACAGGGAACATGGCGTCAAAGATGTCAGACCGCTCATTTTCGTCCAGGTGGGCAAAGAGGACATTCTTCCCTATAGCCTTCTGAAGGGCAGCCATAGTTTTGTAGTCTTTGGGCACCACCTGGCAAAGGAGGCCAAGGAGTGTGTAAGAGCAGAGCATGATAACCTGCCAGTCCTGCCTCCATAATGTGATGAGGTGGTGCCAACCAGGAGTCTCACATATCATATTAGAGAGTAATTTATGATCACATTAATGCCAGAGTGATGTCAGTTGTCCTATAAGGCTTGGCTGACATGATGCTATGTCTCTCCAGGGAAACATGTGCCTGTTAACATTGCTGCTGTGCCACACATTAGAAAAGACTAATCTTATTCCGGTACATAAAAAAAAAAAAAAAAAAAAAAAAAAAAAAAAAAAAAAAAAACTATACATCAGTTCAAATTTAGCATTTTGAGCTAGTTTGAAATGGAGATTCTAAGAAGCTATACAACAACAAAATATAAAAATCGGTATATGCCATGATTGACTTTTCACATTCTTGGGCATTTTGAGGCATTTGTTAAGAAGTCAAAGCTGTATAGGATCCTGGAAACAAAACATGAGTACATACTACACAACATTACAAACGTTTATAGACAAATAAAGTATTTATTACTGCAGAGTGTACTGGATACTTATGATGTACTGTATACAAAATATTTACTGTCCACCACGATAAGACACCTGAAC
>NC_087151.1:30218520-30268520 GCF_035594125.1 Scylla paramamosain | reverse complement strand
TTACCTTCACTACAGTCATAAATTTGAATATTATTACTATTATTAGTAGCGAATGAGTTAACACAAGAGACACCTGCTGGCAAAAGTGCACATATCCTGGGAAGTTTATCAGTAGTATTTTGAGCTCACCACACGAGCGCCGCACAAGGAGAGGAGAGCAAGCTGGAGGGCCGAGGAGGAGCCGAGCCAAGCCTGGTGTAATATGTTGCTGCTACCCGAGTAATTTATATTTATTGTGATTCCTTAAGTGGTTTACTGCACGACAAGGTACTGGCTGAGAGGCGCTGGGGAGGGGAGGGGTGCGGAGGGTAGAGGTGCGATTATAATTTCCTTGTTTTTATGCATGGAAATTAGCTGACAACAACAACGACAACAATAATAATAATAATAATAATAATAATAATAATAATAATAATAATAATAATAATAATAATAATAACAGCAACGACAACAACCACTACAACAATAATAATAAAACCTCCTAATGTACACTTCCTGGAAAGTCTGCAATAACAGTTCCACATGAGAAGCAATTTAATTCCACATAAGTCCTGATATACTTTCTGACCAGTTTTCCTGAGCAGCAATATGTGCACATGTGGCTGAGAGGTGGTGGTGGTGGTGGTGGTGGTGGTGGTGGTGGTGGGAGGCGAGCGGGTCACTCCTGCAGATGAGACAGGCCGCCATTCACATACATACATACATACACACACACACACACACACACACACACACCATTAGCCTCACCAGTCAAGAGACCAACACCGCCCAACCTGCTGGCATCAACTCACCACCACCACCACCACCACCACCATGTAGTAATGTGTTGAGTTTCGTATTCTAACACACTTTGTTCTTTCATCATGATTGTTTTCAAAGGCCACAGAGATGATCAATTTTCACAGGTGTGTTTTTGATACAGTAGAATCCTTGCTAAACTATCATTACGATCATGGAAACTCCAATAGCTTCCACTGCAGTCTGTTAAAAATTGAGTTAAGAAGACGTTATGTTGATAATATGGTCCTGCGTCACTCTAACGTGCAGTCTTGCCAATTAACGCCAAGTCACACAAGTTAACCTTAAAAAACAAAAAAAAAAAAAAACACACGTTCAGCGTTAAATGATCCACGAAAAGTAGTCCAAAAATAGCGTCACTACACTCGCATCAGTGGCAGTAATCATCTCACGGTCAGCCATTACAACAGCGGATGCATTCACCGCAATAAGCCTAAAAGCAGCCAGCCAGCAGCTAACTCCAACACGTCACGGGTAAAGCGCCGCCGTGTGTGACGTTCATTACCAAGGCGTCAGGTCCCCGTCAGGTAACACGCCCAAACTAAGGATTCCCAAGGTTGCAATACATCCTACACGCCCTGAAGGTCTTAAATACATCCTACACGCCTTCTCAATGCCACGTAGGCCTTACAATACATCCTACACGCCTTCCTGATATCCTGAAGACCTTCCTCACTCGTTATCTTCACGCCTTTATCATCCACGCTTTCTCCACGCTACAGACTCTCGATTACTCACTACTTCCACGTCCACAAAGCAGCTTGCACGCCTTCCTCAATATCAAACCCTTAGTAATTCACGCTCTCAAGATCTCCACGCCTGCAACAGCAACACACATTACATGGTTCCCTCACCTCAGTCAGTTATCTCTTTGTCACTTTCAGAACAACCACGCCCACAACAAACAGTCATATCTTGTCACGCCAAAGACCCTGCCTCAGTCAACATTCCACACCCACTGCAGTCTATATGCCTTCTCAAGATCGCAAAATTCTTTGTAACTTTTCCCCTCTTCCAAGATCTCTCACGTCCACGGAGAACCTTATTTGACTCTTTTCATGCCCCTAAGCTCTTATTAACTCATTCTTCTAAGACAGTCTACGCCCACAACTCATCCTGAAAGCTTTCCCCACGTCGTAACTGTCACACAACACTGACACACCAATAACTCTACAAACCTTCTCCACTTCGTAAACCGCCACTCACTCACCACTGCCACACCTCTAACTCATTCTGCAAGCTTTTCCCACGTCGTAACCGTCACACACACCACTGCCATACCTATAATTCACTCTGCAAGCTTTCCCTACATCACAGACCCAGACTCGCACATCACTGCCACGTCTATAACTTACTCTACAAGCTTGTCACACATCTCAAGCTTAGCACTTCTACTTGGCACTCATAATTTATACACCCTACGACGTCTTTCCCACGCTCATAACACACATCCTGCACGCCTTTTTCCACGCTCCTTATGTTCTCCTTGCACTCTTACGCCCATGACACCCTGCACGAATTTGTGGCCGGGAGTGGCGGTGGAAACGGGTAGGTCTGTTTCATATTAGGACTGCTGTCTTCTTGCAGCTTCCCTTATCAGCTTAGGTTATGTACCTTACGTCACCGATAGGAAATGAATGGGTAGGTATGTTTTATACTAGGACTGCAAAATTGGTGGGTTCTTACAGCTTCCCTTATTTTCTTTATGTTCTCTCTACGTCACCAAAAGGAAACAGGTTGACATGTTTTATATTAAGACTAAGATTGATGGCTTCTTACAGCTTCCCTTACTTTCGTGTGTTCTTTTGTTCACTACGCCTTCAAAACCATTCGTTCTTCTAACAGCACTTTTCCACTTCCGCAACGCACCAGCCTCCAATGCCCCTCTCTCTCAAGACTGCCACCCACAACACACCTGAAAAGCCTCCCCACACACGCCACCCTGCCTTCCCTCACTCACCCCAAAGCCAGACCCTCCTCGAGGGCAATATTGACCTCATCCTGTCTGGGACTCACATTTTATTCTCCTTATGAGGTAAGAGGGCATTCCATTTTTTTTCCTTTCTTTTCCTTGCCACCTCTCTCTCTCTCTCTCTCTCTCTCTCTCTCTCTCTCTCTCTCTCTCTCTCATCCATTTTGTTTTGTTTTTTGTTGTGGAGGAGGAAAAATAGGACGGGAGAGGGAAGAGAAGAGGGGAGAAGAGAGGGAAGGGGAAGGGAGGGTTCGAGGGAACGAGAAGACGAGTGGGGAAAAAATAAAAATGAAAAAAAAAGAGAAAAACAAAACGATGAAAAAGGTTCCTTCCATCAAAGCACACACACACACACACACACACACACACACACACACACACACACACACACACACACACACACACACACACACACACAAGAATGGCGGCGCTGTTTTTTTTTTTTTTATGGCGGTAACTATTATTTATTATTTCCATGAAGCACAAGCAAGAGGCTGGAGGAGGAAGGAGGAGAGAGGAGGGGATGCAGGTGAGCGGCCTGTGAGCACCACCACCACCACCACCACCACCACCACCACCGTCTGTCTCGGCCTGGGGTGAAGATGAGGCTGGCAGTATTCGTGGCCAGGCGCGCGGGGTCATTCAGTGCTGTTATCTCCGCCGCGTGTATAGGCAGGGCGAGGAAAGCGGTGGAATTTGGCAGTGATCGGGGAAAGCTGCCATGCGGGGAGACCAAGAGAACATAGATCAATTAATGCTCATGAAAAAAAAAGTAAATAAAATAAATAAAATAAAATAAATAAATAAATAAATAAATAAATAAATAAAAATATAATAAAAGAACAAATAAATAAATAAAAAAGTACAGAACATCGGGAAGAAAGTAGCCATGTGGAGCGACCAAGAGAGAGAGAGAGAGAGAGAGAGAGAGAGAGAGAGAGAGAGAGAGAGAGAGAGAGAGAGAGAGAGAGAGAGAGAGAGAGAGAGAGAGAGAGAGAGAGAGAGAGAGAGAGAGAGATGGTATAATAGATTAAAGCCCTTACGAAGAAAAAAAGAAAAAAAAAAACAAAAAACAGAATATCTAAGTAAATGCTAAGAGAAGAGAAACACGGGGCAGGGATTAGAGATAAAACAACGAAATTAAGCTGTGATCAGGGAAAGTAGGGTGTAGGGAAGCCAAGAGAAAAAGAATACATGACAAGAAAAAAAAAATGAGCATGAAAATGTTGAGAGACGAGGAACATGAAGGAGAAAGCGGAGAAAACGGAGGAGTCAATCAGCGAACGAGGAAAGTGACCATGTAGGGAAACCAAGAGACAAGATATTCAAGGCAGTAACGAAAACAGTTTAAGTCTTGCAAGGTGAGGAACACGAGGTAAGGAATTAAGAAAAAAAAAAAAACCGAGGGATTATGAAAGCAGTGGTCGAGGAAGTAACAGGGGAAGGTAACGACGCAGGGAACCCAACAAGAAAAAAAGTACCTCTTGTTGTAAGTGTATCAGAGTAAATGGAGGAGAATGAAATACACGAGTTAGGACTTTGGTGAATGTAGTGAAAGGGATGTTGAAGTCTGATATTTTGACGAGACTGCCCATGAGAGAGAGAGAGAGAGAGAGAGAGAGAGAGAGAGAGAGAGAGAGAGAGAGAGAGAGAGAGAGAGAGAGAGAGAGAGAGAGAGAGAGAGAGAGAGAGAGAGAGAGAGAGAGAGAGAGAGAGAGAGGGGGGGGGGGATAGCTATATGCTGCATGGTGAGGTGGTGGACATATGGCAAGGTGTGTACAAAGGTAACTCTGCGGCAGCCAGGTCAAGATGCCTCCTGAGTCAAGCAGCAGCACAGCTTCAAGGGGCACCGGGAACCTTGCTGCGCCACGACCTTGCAACATCATAAACTAATAAGTCAAAGTCAGTCGATATAACGTGTACAGACCTTGAACATTAAAATAATCCTATTCATATGTATCAATGTGATTCAGTTTCATTAACGGAAGTAAAAGTGTTTGGAAGTTGGCGGCGCGGCGGCCAGACTTCCCCGCGTGTCTGAGCCTCTGCCTCAGCCACCCAGCTCAGCCTGGAGGCAGCACCCGCGGCACCACAATGCTCACGCTCATTTAAAGGGACATTACCCAAGATATTGAAGTACATGATGATCCTCCGTTTGTTCCAGTGAATACCATCCGCGAGATGAAACACTGGGCGCACAGGGGAGGCTGGTGGGGCGGCGGACAGCACCCAGGCTTTCTCGCCGCCGCCCTTGTTTGTTTTGGCACAGTAATACACGTTTTTCTCTGGCATGAGTATATTCGTACTTTGGCAAGCAGTTATTCTACCCTAACTCCTCCGTGCACAGCGTTGCCACAGCACAAGATGTCAGTGGTAAGATCACCAGAGGGTCACCAGCTCGCCTTCCGGCTGAGAGGGCACCACACACGTCACGTCAACAAAAACTGCCGCATGAAGCTGTCATTCTTGTCGACAACTTCAAAGCTTTTTCTTGTTCTAACAAAACTAAAACTACTGAACTGAAAACTAAAGAAATCAATCATTTTCACTTTCACGAACTTTCTTCTGACATTTTGTGACAGGAAACGCATCTATCAAACTGAGGCACCTGCTGCGGCTTCCCACACCACGGCACGCCGTTTCACACTGTACACTCCGACATGTGTCTGATACGGGGAAGGAAGTGTGGCTTCCTGTCCCTGCCCTACTCACCTTGTGCTGCAGTGACACAGGTGGCTGTCAACACCACACAGTTTTCTAGTCTGGCCGACGAATGTAATTTCTGGATGTCAAAACCTAATGCTCCATCAACATACACGAAATATTTTGGGGAGGGGTGCACACACACACACACACACACACACACACACACACACACACACACACACACACACACACACACACACACACACACACACAAATACCAATGGACTATAAAAGAGAATAATAAATCAAAGTTCTCATAAGTGTTAAAAATGAAAAGAGGGCAACAAAGTTCCAAGTGGAGAGGCGCTCACATTATTCAAATGCACCGGGAATTGGGAAAACGCATTAGTGTAGAATATCGAACACGCGCGCGCGCGCGCGTGCGTGCGTGCGTGTGTGTAGTAATAATAATAATAATAATAATAATAATAATAATAATAATAATAATAATAATAATAATAATAATAATAATAACAATAATAAAAATAATAATAATAATAATAATAAACGGTTTATTCTTCAGGCAGTTAACAAACTGAAAATGTACAGAGGGGGTGGGGAAATACTTAACATTTATCCTAAAGCTAAGTCTAATCTAGAAGGGAAATACTATTGATTGATGGCTCGCACCATGGTGGGAATCGCGCTGAGTCTATACCGGTCCGTGCGCGGCGCCTTTAGGGGCGTTATCTTGTTGTGGTGTCTAATGGCACGGAAAGGGGTGAGGCGCGTCATGCGGCAGCATGTGTCTGAGACGTGGATGATGCAGCAATCCCGTTCCAAACTACTACAGAGCCTCTCGGTACCTGGTGGATAGTCTGGACAGACTCAGGGTGGTCAGGGCTTCATAATAGGTGGTGTAGGCAGGGCCAAGGATGACCCTGCACGCCCTTTTCTGCACACTCTCCAGCTGTAGCTGTTGAGTGTGTGTGTGAGGGAGGAGGACCACGCTGGGGAGGCATACATGAGTTTGGGGAGGATGAGGGTGAGGTACACCCCCCTTAACTCGTGTGTGTGTGTGTGTGTGTGTGTGTGTGTGTGTGTGTGTGTGGTCAGAGATATAAGCATGCCTAAAGGAAGCTGATAGGCATTTATGGAAAACTGTACATGCACCTGGTCCAGATTGATATGGGCGGCGCCAGGGGGCAAAAGGTCCTGGTCGGGGGTGAGGAGGCGGTGCGCTATGAGATGCAGCGCGGCCAGGCAGGCGGAGCTACGAGGGGTGGAGGAAATAAGAGGAAAAATACAGGAATGATGCGGCGGAAATAGCGGAAGAGTCAGGGGTGCTGATGGTGTGCCTGCATCAGCGGTCACCACAGGGACGAACATGCCGGGGTGAGGGTGAGGGTGAGGGTGAGGGGTGAAGGGGAAGAAGAGGAGGATGGGCAACTGGCAGGAAGTGGTGTTGCCGCGGGAGTGGGCCAGGTCAGCTGGTATTATGGCATCACGGCTGATGGGCCCTGCGCCAATCACAAGGCCGGAGGGAAGGTTTACCCTTGCCTAGAACAAAATGCAAATCAGGTCTATTTCCAAAAACACCGTCTACTGTTCAGTGAAACTCAATTTCTGTCACAACAAAGGAAATCAAAACCTCAGGCCTCTTCCTCCCGTCCGCTGCGCCAAGAACGTAAATACTAAATGTAAAATGACTTCATGGGTCGTGTTCTGGGTTAGGAAATATGAACTACGTGAGGTGAAGCTTGTCAAGGAGGAAAGGGGCCGCTCTCTCAGGAGGGGGCCGGCACTCATTCAGGGGATCGTGACACAGGCAGACTTAAAGACTGAAAACATTCTTGCCTCCAGTCCATTAAGGTGCCCACACTGCAGAATTATTAATGTCACACATCACTCTAATTTCAGTTTTTAAGTTATATTTTTCGAAAAAGAAATACTGGCGGAGAAAGATTAATGGAGATGGGAAAGGGAATAAAACAGTCCTGCAAGTACTGATATAATCCATGTGAGTCATAACAAGTGGGGTGACAGGGTAGGCAGCAGGGGACGCCTCTCTCCTGCCGCCCCTTCCCCTGACTACCAATCACGTTCATTAGCAAGCACACCTGGAGACAGCCTTAGCGACAAAGCAAATTAAATATTACTGGAGTTACTTGCCATGCTGCGGCTTGGGGCCATTTTTTTCATTAATCCTAATTATCATGACACAATGAAGGGACGCAACGCAGAGCTGACGCGGGGTGGGGTAGGGTTAGTGGGGGGAGTGAGCTTGGGCCCCACACCAGCCGCGCCCCGCACACACTACACCCCGGCATTCACTTCACAATATTGACAGCTCGTACTTCCAACTATAGACTTTCGATCTAATACTGCCAGGCGCTCAAAGTATTACTGCAACTGCTCTGGTGAGAGAGAGAGAGAGAGAGAGAGAGAGAGAGAGAGAGAGAGAGAGAGAGAGAGAGAGAGAGAGAGAGAGAGAGAGAGAGAGAGAGAGAGAGAGAGAGAGAGAACCACAACAACAAAAACAACAACGACAACAACAACAACACTCAGAGAACACCTTCAACAAACACTCCTGCCAGCCCCTGAAGGGGGCTGGTACCTCCAAATGGAGGTAACAGCTGAAGGGAAATCCCAGAGAGAGAGAGAGAGAGAGAGAGAGAGAGAGAGAGAGAGAGAGAGAGAGAGAGAGAGAGAGAGAGAGAGAGAGAGAGAGAGAGAGAGAGAGAGAGAGAGAGATAACGGATACGAAAAAAAAAAATCCGGATCCGCTTCAAAATCTAATTAATTGTTCCTTGGCCCACAGCCCATCCTTTCCTCGAAACTTCAATTAGATCCACTGGCAACTTTTCCTATTTTATTTCTCCTCTTTTTTTTTCCGTCTTTTCTTCCCTTCTTTTCACTTCACATACAGATGAGTGTTCACACTTGAATGCATTTGAAAATCCACCAACAGCAGCGTTTTATTTCAGGACATCAGTGGTGTCAACAGGAGGAGGAGGAGGAGGAGGAGGAGGAGGAGGAGGAGGAGGAGGAGGAGGAGGAGGAGGAGGAGGAGGAGGAGGAGGAGGAGGAGGAGGAGGAGGAGGAGGAGGAGGAGGAGGAGGAGGAGGAGGAGGAGGAGGAGGAGGAGGAGGAGGAGGAGGAGGAGGAGGAGGAGGAGGAGAAGAAGAAGAAGAAGAAGAAGAAGAAGAAGAAGAAGAAGAAGAAGAAGAAGAAGAAGAAGAAGAAGAAGAAGAAGAAGAAGAAGAAGAAGAAGAAGAAGAAGAAGAAGAAGAAGAAGAAGAAGAAGAAGAAGAAGAAGAAGAAGAAGAAGAAGAAGAAGAAGAAGAAGAAGAAGAAGAAGAAGAAGAAGAAGAAGAAGAAGAAGAAGAAGAAGAAGAAGAAAACAACAACAACAACAACAACAACAACAACAACAACAACAACTGCAGCAACAGCAAGGCCACACGGGCGCCAGAGCCACACAAGTAGGGTTGAGTGACCATCCCCTGTGGAGTGGTCGCCTCATCCATTGTGCGAGCGTTCCTGAGGGATGACAGGAGGGGACCATATCTTGAAACACTTCTCTGCAGCACCTCCACTACATTTAAAAGGCTCACAGTTGAAGTTACACGGCTTTTTAAGGATGCTTTCATGGTTCTAGCGCCATATTAACCCGATTTCTGTATCATTAACAGTGAAAACAGTCTTGGGAACCCGTCTAATCATCTCCGTTGCCTTTGAAAATAGAAATGATGAGAAAGCAAAGCGTACACGGGCCATAGTGCATATTACAGACTGCTCTTCCTGATCCAACGCCACACCAAACCCGTCATGGCGTAAGTAAGGTAGGCAGGTGTAAGTATGGGTAGTGTGGGTGTGGCAGTATGGATGGCGGGTGGGTGAGGGTGTAGGTAGGAGCGTGCCCATCCCGTGTATGGTACAGCGGGATGGGTGAGGATGCGTACCAGTGTCTTAGATGGCGTGGCAGGATGGGTGGTGGTGTAGGAGCGTGGCAGTGACTTGGATGGCGCGGCACTTCAGAATGAATGTGCTGTGTTGCCCAAGGTTCAAGGAGGCACCAAGAGTCCCTCACTTGAGCTTGCATGGAGGTGCTGGAGGGCACGTCCTTTTACGTCCAAGGAGATGGTGTGGGTATTCCCCTATATGGAAGGCGATTCAATTACCCCTTAAAGATTTATTTCAATACATATTTCTCATTCAGAGTACCGGAAGGAATTATGGGACGCTGAGTACTGTTATCCATTGCATGTTCTGGTAATCAAAACATGAACTATCAGCCATTTCTTGGTTCTTTTTGGGAACGTCACTGTGAACGGTTCACTTTTTATTCTTTGTCCTAGAACCGGTCTCCCTTATCAATCTTTATTTATTTGTCAAGCACAGCACTGGAAAACCTCGCGTTGGACTGGGAACTGGTCCACATGTCCTATTTCACAAATTTAGGACTCTTTAGCTGTACTTGCATTAATAACTTCGTCACCTAAATCAAAGGAAGGCATTGCAGGACACTATTAATTGAGTCTCAGCAGCCACATGGTCTGAGAAATGTTTTCTGATATTCCACAGACGCGTGATGGCAGTATCTGTGAGGGACGAGTTGTGCCATCAGGAAGCGAGTCTCCATCGAAATGTGGACAGGAAAAGTTTAACGGTTCTTTCCTGCCTTTTGTTGATCTTCCATTGTGTAAGTCATTAACGAGGGAAGAGAAAACATCCACTCGTAAAATAGGTGTGATGTCAACATAGATTTGTTGTCTAACACGGTAACATCGGCACAACAAACAAAATAACACAGGAACAAACAGACGGAGAAACAACAAAAACCATCAACTTTAGGTGCAAGAATAATCAATCTTTAAGCAAGACCTTGGCTTGGCACTGTGGTTATTAAAACGCCATGCTAATTAAAATCACTCCACCATTAATTACTTCACCTTATTACCCCCTCGAAAAATAATCAAAATAACTAAAAACAAAATGAAATAAAACATACATAAAAAAATCAATGATATATGAATACATAAATAAATAAATATAAAGAAATATACGAGTATATACTATTGCTATTACTAGTACCACTGCAACTAATATTACTTCTACAAACAACAGTAAAAGTAATAATGATAATAATGATAATAATAATAGTAACACATAGCGAAGACAGACAAGTTTCACCTAGTTCTGATACTTTGCCCTTCCTTCACACACTAATAATTCATGACCAATTAAAAACTGCACATTAAAATTTTACTTGAAATTTACACTGCACTCCATTAGAGAGAGAGAGAGAGAGAGAGAGAGAGAGAGAGAGAGAGAGAGAGAGAGAGAGAGAGAGAGAGAGAGAGAGAGAGAGAGAGAGAGAGAGAGAGAGAGAGAGAGAGACTGCTTTCTTACCAAGACTATTTTCCAAGGCTACAGAGTTATTATCCGGGTTCTCGAATGTTTCTCCTGTTAATAATCCAGAAATCTTGTTAATCTTTCACTAGAACCGTAAAAAACACCCTTAAAAATCTGTGTAACTTCAACTAGAGCCCTTTGAAAATAGTGAAGGTGCAGCGCAGAAATGTTCCAGAATATGGTCCAGAGACGCGTGGCACCATTCCGCTCCCAACAGTCACCCTGCAGCGCGCCACACCCACGGGAGCCACTGACGTCCCTAGCCACCCGAGCCACCCTGCCAAACCACGGTATTGACTGCCGCGGCCCGACCAACACCACAATGCTTCAGTCAGTGCACATCATGCCTTAATTACCACCATCACCACCACCACCAGCACAATACCGCTACCAGTCCCACCCACCTACCCAACCCTCCCCCCGCCTCTCGAAACAATAGTGGGGAGGAACATGTACGGTTTGGGAATGAAGTATTAACCCCTTCCTTTCACGAGTGCAAAGGTCACAACCCTCCACGCACTTTTGTTATTTGAAGGAGGGACAGTGCAGGGTTTGGAGGCTGCCATCAACAGGAATACCAGAGAACTGTGACTGTTTGAGTGTGTGTGTGTGTGTGTGTGTGTGTGTGTGTGTGTGTGTTGGCGGACGACTCAGCATGCAGCATCAAAGTGAAGACCTTTATGGGACTGCTTGATGTGATTATGGTACAAATGTTATCTTAGAGAAGTATGTGACTGGAGGAGGAGGAGGAGGAGGAGGAGGAGGAGGAGGAGGAGAAGGAAAAAAGAATGATTGACGAGTGACTGACTGATTTATTGCGTCTTAACAAAGTGGGTTAAATGACGTCGTGAGAAAGAGAGAGAGAGAGAGAGAGAGAGAGAGAGAGAGAGAGAGAGAGAGAGAGAGAGAGAGAGAGAGAGAGAGAGAGAGAGAGAGAGAGAGAGAGAGAGAATACAGTCCATAGCAATACGGAGCCCACACAGATCACTGCTCCCCATGTATGCATTTCCTGGCTGCCCCCTCATCACAAGGCACACAGACTAAAGGTCATGTGGATTCCGAGCAGTGCAGTGAACAGTGAATAAATCCTGGCCGCCCACACTGCACCGTCAGCGTCTCGTGTGTAACTAATGAATGGTAACTCTTTTTCCCCTCTTTCTGCGTTATTACTAATGTTGCTGTTGTCGTTGCTGTTGTTTACTGGTGTTTGTTGTCATCATTATTGTTTAATATTTCTACAACTACGTACTACTACTACTACTATAACTACAAACAGGCTTAAATGAAAATCCGACAAAACTGCAACAACAACAGAAAAGAAACGATAAAAAGAAAAAATCCCAAAAAGGATATCTAGTTTAGCTCCGGCGGCGTCAGGACATAACTTTCGTGACACACTTAAAAATCAGTTACTTTCATTATTTTCTTACGGGAGGACGACACGTGGCTGAGATGAACGCATCCAGCAACCACGTGGAGAGGATGTGCCTTTCCTGCCTTCAATACATATATAAATAGCAATGGCTGATGAAAGGATAGCGTTATGCAAGTCATACGCATGTGAGCACGTACACACACACACACACACACACACACACACACACACACACACACACACACAGAGAGAGAGAGAGAGAGAGAGAGAGAGAGAGAGAGAGAGAGAGAGAGAGAGAGAGAGAGAGAGAGAGAGAGAGAGAGAGAGAGAGAGAGAGAGAGAGAGAGAGAGAGAGAGAGAGAGAGAGAGAGAGAGAGAGAGAGAGAGAGAGAGAGAGAGATAGCATCCAAACGTCAAAACTTCATATAAAGTAAGGGAATTAAGACCATAAATAACAGAATGAGGCGCCGCTGTATCTTGGCTTTAAAACTTGCCAACTCCGACTGGCAAGGGATGCGTGGGCGTGTGAGGGGAGGGAGGCGACCTAGGAGGTAGGAGGCAGGATACGCCCACTCCCTCCCGACGGGCACTGGGTCCTTCGTGTTCAGGCAGCCTTCCATTCACGGTGGGCAGCTGAGGGCGTGGGTGCGTGAGACCGTTAAAAGTTTTCTGGTGCAAATGGTAGGTATTTTCCCCCTCTCATGTTTCTAGAGTGTTTAATAGTCAGGGGATGCTGAAAAATGCAAAAGACGAAAGAAAGGGAAAAGATATCTTGCCGGGTGCCTGTCCACAGCAGGAAAATTGTCTGGATGGATTTTTAAGCCAATCTGATGTGTGAGAGAGAGAGAGAGAGAGAGAGAGAGAGAGAGAGAGAGAGAGAGAGAGAGAGAGAGAGAGAGAGAGAGAGAGAGAGAGAGTATGTGTGTATCCAAGTCCTCCCAGTGTACGGTGGTAACAGGTCGTTTTACATAGGAAACAGCCTGTCGTGGTCACGCGGGTCGGGCGCCGCACCAACCCCCGCTCCCCTCCCACCCAAGACTGCTACCTCATTCACTGTTTCCCGCCCCTGCTGACGTCACAATCAATACCACCAGCCTTGCGCGCACGCAGACATACTCACGCACACACGCACACCCACACGCAGTGACACACACACACACACACACACACACACACACACACACACACACACGTTTAATAAATTGTTAACTTTCAGTGTGTGTGTGTGTGTGTGTGTGTGTGTGTGTGTGTGTGTGTGTGTGACAAGAGAGAGCGATGAGAACTTTTCCAAAAAACGCGTCCCACCCTAATTCCTACATAATCTAGAAGACGCAGACGCAGCCGCTGGAGGAGGGCTAGTATGGGTGTCGTTATGCTGTCACAAATATGAGAGCACACAAGTTTAAATGACGGAATAAAACTGAGGCATTGTCTGGCATTGGTTTTGCTCAGGCCACTGGTGCGACGATCGGCGATGACAGCCACACAAGTCGCCTAATTCCCGCTGCAGGGCATGACTGAGGGAAACACAAGTGAGACAAGCACACGTCGACAGTTAACAAAGGCACACATGGCACCAAGATTCCTCGCAGTAAAAAGCCACGTGTGAACATCTTCGGATCCACAATCAAAACAACACTAACTTGAGTGTGCTCTTGGAACTCGAGTTGTGGTGCGTCAAGTGCCTCAAACACGGCCGGCAGCGGCGGTGAGATGGTGATTGCCAGGCTACCCTGCAGTATCACGTATTCGAAAGTGAAGTACTACCACGTGAATAGTTTAAACAGCAATCCCACTCACCGGCATGCGGCGCGGCGCGGGGGCGTGGGCTGAGGCATGAGTCCCGCCTTGCAGCCGCTGGATGCCACACGCCCTCACTCGCCTCACACGTGCACCTTACTTAAATACCTCCACACCTTCGCTTCAAATTCCTGAAGAGTTTTGCCAAGACCTGCCTTTAACTTCTGACTGAGTGGACTCCCCGGCAGCCTGGGTGGCGGCACCTCTGGTGCAGCAGCAGCTGGCAGGCTCGCCAGGTTGCGTCCCAAGGTGGGTGAGCGGCGCGTGGCCTCGAGGAGCACCTCTGCCTGGCTCACGTGAACACAATCGGACAAGTGGGTCTCACAGGCCTTTGTGACGTCACGCCCCCATGACGTCACAGGCATCTCCACGAGAGGCCGGGCGAGGCAGGGATCCTGAAGCCGTCTCTCCACCCACCACGCAGTACACCTCACACACACACACATACCGACACACACACACACACACACCACCTGCTGCCTCTCAGTGCTACAAACACCACCTTTTTCTTTATCATACTTTCTTCCTCCTTTGGGTGTAAAAAAACAAAAACAACAAAAAGCAGCGGGTGGCGGCGTGCAGCCTTGCGTCCTTCCCTCAGCCTGCAGCCTCACCCTGGGACCCGCTTACTCAGCACCGCCAAAACTGCCGTCAGCGTGCCGCCTCCAGGCCGGGCACAGGCCACCTCCTCAAAGATACACAGGAATTTGAATGTGGAGAAGACGACTTGGCCGGATATGGAGGATTATTTCAGCACAGGAGCAGCAGGACACCAGCATGGCACGCCTGCTTAAAGATGCCGTGCCCTACCTACCCTGCCGCAGCCGTCCCCGCCACCGAGCTTCCTGTCACCACCACCACCTCATCACTGCCACCGCTATCGCCACCACATCAATCACCACCACCACCACCACCGCCAACCACCTGCCTCACCTGTAATTAATCACTGTGACATAAGCCTGCCCCTCCCCCATCACCAGGACAATGTCGTCGCTGAGGGAGAATATTTTTAGGAATGCAGGTACAAAAATAAGACCACTCTTCCTCAGCCTTCTCCGTCCCCACACATCCCCGCGCCTTGCTCCTCAGCGACCCCACCCCGCCACCACCGCCACCACCACCACCACTCGCGTCAAAATCCTTGTCCTGCCTGACGCTGCATGACTGTGAGCCTGTGGGAAGTGCGTGTGATGAGTGTGAATGTAACCAACACTACTGCCATGCTGCAATGTGTGTGTGTGTGTGTGTGTGTGTGTGTGTGTGTGTGTGTGTGTGTGTGTGTGTGTGTGTGTGTGTGTGTGTGTTGGTAGGTGAATGTATACGTATATAATGTATGTGTATATTATGTACGTATGTGTGTATCTCCCCCTCCCAGAGTTACCTGGCCTAACAAGGACCGGAGCGGCATTAATTAATTGTACTGTGTCAAGATGATATAATCTATTTATTCATTCTGCTCTCGTTTAGTAATAGTATACTGAGTGAGGTCAATAAAAGTGTGTGTGTGTGTGTGTGTGTGTGTGTGTGTGTGTGTGTGTGTGTGTGTGTGTGTGTGTGTGTGTGTGTGTGTGTGTGTGTGTGTGTGTGTGTGTGTGTGTGTGTGTAACTTACTCGACATCCTCCACCCACCATTAACTAAATCATTCTTTTACGTAACATCATATGCTTGCTTACATATTAGCTTACAACGCGTGCACCCCCCCACACACACACAAACACACACATACAGAGAGAGAGAGAGAGAGAGAGAGAGAGAGAGAGAGAGAGAGAGAGAGAGAGAGAGAGAGAGAGAGAGAGAGAGAGAGAGAGAGAGAGAGAGAGAGAGAGAGAGAGAGAAATTTCCCTAACAAGGCCCACAAGTCGTGACGTGAGAGGAGGAAAATATGAGGAATGAGAAGAGGAGGAGGAGGAGGAGGAGGAGGAGGAGGAGGAGGAGGAGGAGGAGGAAAATATAGAAATACATGGGGAAAAACAGACATCAGAAGAGCTGCATAAGAGGAGGCTAAGGAGGAGAACGAGAGGAAGAGAAGAGGAGAGGAGAGTCAAAGGAGGAGGAAACTTCCATTAGAATCCCCTGTAGTGTGGTAGGCGGTGTGGCCGCTCACTAATTACGGTGCAGAGGCGAGCGATTAAGGTGTGTGTGTGTGTGTGTGTGTGTGTGTGTGTGTGTGTGTGTGTGTGTGTGCGCAGGAGGAAGGGAGGAGGAGATGTCTGAGGGTGATGATAACACCTAAGGGAACACGGCAACAGTAACGCCTCTGACATCACCACAACTACCACCACCACCGCCGCCTGCCTGGCCTTGTCCCTCATTACTGCGGTGAGGGTAAAGTGGTGTGTGTGTGTGTGTGTGTGTGTGTGTGTGTGTGTGTGTGTGTGTGTGTGTGTGTGTGTGTGTGTGTGTGTGTGTGTTTAGGTTTACGTAAGTGTGGAAGATCTAACTATTCTGTACGGTGAAAAATGCTTATAAGTTTTGAAAAGAATTAGTTTTTTTGAACGATTTTATTAATACTCTCTCTCTCTCTCTGCAATACCGATCATTACATAACTGGTCCTCGTTCCTCATCGAAACTCGGACTGAATCTCATTTCAAACACTTCGACTCTTACTCTGTTCATATTAACCTAATGGACGAGGCCCTTCCCCCGCTGCCTTCCCCTCGCCCTCTGGAGGCTTGCAATTCATTACCTTGATGCATGAGCCTACCACACCCTACCTCCCTTCATCCCTCCCTCCCACACAACTCCACCCCCTCCCTTCAGCCTTCCCCTTCCCCGCGCCGTCCCACTTTGCGCTGTATGATTCGGGGTTACCTGGGCATAATTCCTTGCATAAATCTTTACACTGGTGGTCGTCGAGTGGACAAGACAGGGTTAATCCACTACTCTTAATTCACGACAGCAAAAGCATGAGTTACTGAATCAAGGATCGAAAGCTGAAGGGAAGGAGTCACAGAACAACCGAACAATTGAAATCATACTCTCCAGACCGCGAATCCACCAGGGCGGGGCTAATCTATATTTCTGTAATCAGGACAGCATAATCACCAGTTACTGATACGCGGTTAGAAAGTGAAAGGGAAAGGAGTCACAGAAGTCACCGCCATTGCTATCATACCATTCTGGCTGCTAATCCATCTACTTCTCTTAATTCACAACAGCAAAAAACACGAGTGACTGATTCAATGAAAGACTATAGGAGGCGAGATACGGAAGTCACCGCCATTGCTATTACCCTCAGCCACTTAGCCCTACCTTCCAGCGCTCCTGCTGACAAACTTTTGAAGCGCTGGGGCGCCGCGGAGTGTTTTGGCTGTCTGTTCCCTATTCACGGTACACAAGACTTCACTTATTGCTGTTGGTCGCCCTGCAGCTGCGCCATCTGTCTGGTCCTACTGTCTTTTTTTTTTTTCTGTGTTGTTTACGCCACGTGCGCCAATGAGATTCACAGCCCGTCCCCCTTCAGCCTGATGCCACGTTTATTGTGGTACCTCAGTGATCTCCCTCCCTCCCTCCTCCACACGACTCCTAACGGAAGGGAGGAGGAGGGGTGCGCCAATTTGAGCAACGCAGGTCACTTCGAAAACACTTGGGCTGTGGATGCAGCATTATTTATTTATCTATTTATCTTTTTGGTGGACAAGCTTATTGGTGGAATCAGTTCAAGTGTAAGGGAGGGATGTTCGTCATAATCACAGCTAGTCACACTATCTTCAACACCATTGTTATCTCTCTCTCTCTCTCTCTCTCTCTCTCTCTCTCTCTCTCTCTCTCTCTCTCACCGTGACCTTGGCCCGCCTCCTGATCCTGGCGAGATATCACAATACAGTGGAATAGTACGTGTTTTGGACCTGTCAGTTTCAACCAAGAGAAATAAGACCCCGATAACATCATACTCAGGTGCTCTCACGGCGGCTCTGATTACCATCCGCGCCTCCTCCCACACTATATCAGCACTCCCAAAGAAAAGGTACGACACAAGACTAAGACCCTTATTCAGAAACGCTTTGCTCTCTCATCACGGCTATTTTCAAAGGCCACAGAGATGATTAGCCGCGTTCCAAAGAGTGTTTATCCAGTAAATAATGTAGAAATCTTGTTAACTTGTCACTAGAACCATAAAAAAACACTTAAAAACTCTTGTAACTTCAACTAAGATCCACAAAAGCATACTAAGCACATTTCCAAGTGTTCGGGGTCCAGGTCTTCGTGCGTGGTAAAGAGGAAGAGTCTGATTGTAAGGCACGTAAGATCCCCACCGTAACGCCTCGCCTACGTCAGGAAGCGGGAGGAAGGGGTGACCTGGGGAGATGGGGGGAGGTTCACGAGATGACAACAACCGTCACGACAGGAAAGGTGGTGACACGAAACAACGCTCTGTTAGTTTCTTTCTCACAGTCTTTTTTGTTTATCTTCTCATCTCTATGGTTAATGATGAGGTAGACTGATAGATAAGTAGACAGAGATAGGTAGATGGATGGATTAATGGATAAAGCTATGGAGAGAGAGAGAGAGAGAGAGAGAGAGAGAGAGAGAGAGAGAGAGAGAGAGAGAGAGAGAGAGAGAGAGAGAGAGAGAGAGAGAGAGAGAGAGAAATAACAAACGAAGACAAAGATGCTTAAATTCTTAACACGCCCACCCACCCATCCCCTCACACATACACACTGCGAGGAAGGAGCACCGTGGAATACAAAGAGATACACAGAAACACGCACATACTGTAACTATACATACACAGCGAGCGAAGGATACTGTGCCCCTCACCACCACCGCTTGACAGAGGGAACACATCACCACCACCACCACCACCACTACCTAGCAGGCGCCGACGTTCCTCTCAACACAACAGACATCAGACTCATGGCGCAATATCTTCTCGGAAATATCTTCTTGGCCAAACGCCCAAAAGCTTCTGGGAGAGAATAATGTCCAGCGGATGGAGAGACAAGGCTCCGAGGGGCGTGATGTTCCGATGTTCCCCACTGCCTCTCTCCTATCCCCTAACGACGCGCCCGCCAGTATGGGAAGAATGAGGACGCCCCATGGTGGAGTGTTCCCGCTGCCACCTACCTTGCGCTCCATGCCGCCTCAGTTCCCGGGGCAGTGTGGATGGCGCGACGGTGGACACCAGCGCGCCCCTTCCCCAGCACACCCCCCACCTCCCCGCCTCTCTGCTGATAATGCTCTGGTACGTACAATACACGGCTGCCACGTCGTGCATCATGACGGGGGAGGGGGAGGCGGAGGGAAAACTCGCCTTTCGGCCACACGCTGGAGGGGGCAGGTCCGGCGCCGAGGAGCAAGAGGCACGACTCGCGCCACCAATGACGCTCTCCAAGATGGCTCGCGATTTAAGGTCTAAAGACACAGCGTGGACGAGTGAGGCGAAGGTGTCTCTTCTGATTCCCTGAGCCGCGGCACAGGCACGCACGGGTCGATGACGACGATGATGAGCACGATACTAACTAAATACTGCACGGGTAGGGACCAGGCGATGCACCCTTCCGCCAGTCTGACCGCAACAATTCCCCAGGTAGGCTACATTATGACTTCACCAGCCTGACTGTAACACTTCCACAGGCAGGCTACATTATGACTTCACCAGCCTGACTCTAGTCTTCCCTACATACCGAGGCTGGGCTGATTTAAACAGACATAGTGAACCCTAAGCAGCTCGCCCTGGCGGCGCAGCGCTGACATAAACAAAAGTCTACAAGCAGCATATCGTGGCTCAGTGAGTCCCTGAACAATGCATTCCGCAGATCTGGGAAGCGAAGCCTCAAGAGTGGGTGAAGTGGCGGGGCGGGCGTGCTGAAGGGAGCGCGGCGATCGACGGCTGCAAACAAGAGCGGGGTCAAGTGCAGCCTGGGGGAGGCGCACTGGCCTGGAGGGGCCTTGGTGGGCTTGACGAAACTCAGCCCTCCGGTAAACACTGCAACGAGGAGGAGGCTTGTGGCGACTTTACACCTCCCCGGGTGTAAGGGATGGGGATTACTCCTCGTCCTCCTAAGAAATGCTTTTACAACCTCTGACAAGGTCTTGCCTCGGTCACAACACAAAAAATAAGAATATTTCATGATAATGATGTTAAGCAAGTGTTTGAGATTCCAAGGAGGAATAAGGTGACGCTTCCCGGGCCATCCAGGGTCGTGGCACCACGCTTGTGAGCAGGTCAGGGTTGTGTGACCACCTGAGTTGCCGTGATCGTGTCAAAACACAACACAGGCCCCCAGGGCATCTCACCCACACGCGAGGGCGGCTGTGGCCAGTATTTCTTTGTTTGTTCTGGCAGCAGAGAAACCATGCCAAGTCCTAACATAACGGAATGTATACACGGTGATCAACAACAACAACAACAACAAGATTACCACTATTACTACTACTACTACTACTACTAATAATAATAATAAAATCAACACAACCATCTCTAGGGAAGGCGTACAAAACAGAAGAAAAATTTACAAAAAAATAAAGTAATATACTGAATTATACCAACGAATAAATGAATGAATCAATCAATGGATAAATAAATAAACTCTGGAACTCCCTGACTGCTTCTGTATTTCCACCTTCTTATGACTTGAATTCCTTCAAGAGGGAGGTTTCAAGACACTTACTCATCAATTTTTGACTACTGCTTTGACCCTTTTATGGGACTGGCATTTCAGTGGGCTTTTTTTTTTTTACTGGATTTTTGTTGCCCTTGGCCAGTGTCCTTCCTACATAATAAAAAAAAATAAATAAATAAAATAAAATAAATAAACAAATAAATAAAAAAATAAAAAAATAAAATAAAATAACACAATTATCACAAATGTATATTTTTTTAAGGATGGATCCTGGTGACCTTATTCGGCCTGACCTGAATCCCTCCTGGCTGGGTGGCGGTGCTGGCAGTCCCGTGATGGTGCAGCGCTGCTGGTACAGCCTCACCCTGGTCAGCCCCGAGGCGCCAGCAACACAGCCGCCGCCCTTTAAGGTACACGATGCCCTGTACGTGATGGAGCACAAGGGAGGCACTTCTCCAGCATTGGGACGCAGTTTGTAGCGTGTAAGCTTCACTCTGGTGGCCGGATACGGATGTGATAAGACTCCGCTACATGTCTCCCGCGGCGCCACATCTCCCCACCATCGTGTGGAGATGCTGGTTTTAGCCTACCCAGGTAATTCCCTTCTTCGCTCCCACCCCGCCTCCCTCACCATCATTATTGTGGTCTCTCACGCTAGACATCTTCACCACCACACAGCAGCAGCAGCAGCGGCGGCAGTCACTCTACTGGCGTGGCTGCTGCTCCCGGATGTTCACTGATAACAACCTACGTGACTGATGAGTCCTCTTCAACTCGGGAGGTAATTTCTCGCATCACTCATTATGAGAGAGAGAGAGAGAGAGAGAGAGAGAGAGAGAGAGAGAGAGAGAGAGAGAGAGAGAGAGAGAGAGAGAGAGAGAGAGAGAGAGAGAGAGAGAGAGAGAGAGAGAGAGAGAGAGAGAGAGAGAGAGAGAGAGAGAGATTTTAAAATGATATCACCAATCAGTATAATTGCACAACAATAAACACATTATCTGGATTGTTTTCAAGAGCTAAAATGATGCATGTGTGATTGCCAAGATAATGCTTTGACGATTGCTGAACACTTTCTTCCTTATCAGACCGTTATTATTATTGTTATTATTATTATTATGATAACTATTATTATTATTATTATTATTATTATTATTATTATTATTATTATTATTGTTTTCATTAACTTATTCGTATTTATATTTTTCTTCGGTGTGTGTGTGTGTGTGTGTGTGTGTGTGTGTGTGTGTGTGTGTGTGTGTGTGTGTGTGTGTGTGTTTTCTCTCAGGCGTACGCACACAGCCCAGCGGTGCTCCAGGGCGCCCCGTGGAAGGTGCAGGGCAAATGGCGTCGCTGTCTTATCTAGTGCGCCTATCAAATGAAAACAACTACTCCATGAATTGTGTGCTTTCCATCTGGTGATGTCACCTGTGAGACACTCCACACCTGCAGGTGGCAACAATATGATAGCACCACTGTATAAGAGTTCCGTGAGGCAAGGCGGGGAAGGTCAGGGTGGCTGAGGGCAGGCCAAGGTAGGCTAGACGGTGGATGAGGACCCGCACCCTTCCGTTGTCAATGCAGATTGCTTGAAAACTGAACTGTTATCGCCGGCAGAGAAAAGTTCTGCATCGAGGGTGAGGAGCAGGCGGTGCTTCATGCAGAGGAACACGTGCATGAATGAGAAAACCCGCACTCCTACTGCTAAAGGGAGACTACTGGGGCAGGAGAGTGAAGGGGAGGCATGGAGTGGAAGTGGTGGGAGGTGGGGCACGGCAGGCAGTGCTCCATGGGCCAGGGGGTGAAGGGTCTCTGGTGGTGAAGCCTCTTGCTACCGCGTCCTCCACACCTGCCACCCGAGGCTCTTCATCTGATAGTCTGGCTGATAACCTAATCTAAGGCGACGAAGTGTTGACAGCCATCACCACCTCGGGGCTTCACGCAGCCCCTCCGGCTCATCACGTAATGAGCAAAGGTTGCTACGCGCCAGCTTCATACTGCAAGACGGGAGGGAGGGCGAGTTACGCTGATGGACACGACAGACCCTACACATTGAATTTCCCGCAGGTGTTACACACTCAGTCAGTCAGGGCGTGATACATGTCTGTCTGATAGGGGGCGTGGTCCCACCCAAGGTGAGGATTGCAGAAACGCTCAGCACCCATGACTACCGTCCAAGGAATGGCTCCCCGTCCCCAACTCTTCCAGGCGACGCCAGCTGTCCCTCCACGCCACCTTTGCTGTTTACTTAAAACTACATGCTTGGATCTCACTTGTCGCCACGCCATATTTCCGTCAGGTGACCGCGCCCTGCCTCCCAACACACAGACACTTTTAAATATAGTCAGTGCAGCACGTAGCGTCGCGGCGCCGCCCGGCACCCACGACCCACACCCAGCAGGCTGCGCCAAAACCGTGCCTTTCCCCACCGCCTCCTCACACTCAGCATTTTCTGGCTTAAAAATAACACCAGCGAGGATGGTTGCCGTACTTACGAGAGACGCCCTCGTATCACGAGCGTCGCCTTGCCGCTGACGTCAGGCACGCGCCTCGCTGCCTCCTCCTGCAGGGTGGGCCGTTGCGTCACCCCGTCACCTCCCAACCCATCACAGCGACGTGACGTGCTCTTTACATGCTTACAATACTCACGCCTCGCCTCTCTGCTCCAACTTTCCTCCCGGCCGCCCTTTATTTTACTTCATGCTTTACCGGAAGGGCCTCGGTAGTGCGCCTCAACTAAGCTTCCCTCCACTCCCCCGCCCCCCATGTGACCATCTAATGAGTGGACTGGTGAGAGGCAGCGCTAATTCTTGACAAGCTTGGCTTCAGCCTTCGTGATGACGGTCATTTTCCTTACATCTTTAAACGAGGGCATGGAAAGCAACTCGGGACGGCGTGGTGAGGGAGGAAGGACCGGATGATGGACTGGCTGACAGGCTGAGGGAGGGATGAAGGGAGGAATGCCAGTAAGTATGACGAAGAGGTGAGAGGAAAGGAGCTAGAGAATGGAAACTATGGGAGCGGAGGGGTGACTGAAGTACGGGTAGGGCTGGCAGAGCACGGGAGAGGGGGAAGAAGGCTGTTGTCACCTTGCAGATCTCAGCCCTTTGACTTTAATAGATCCTCTTAACTCAGGGTGCAAATCGCCCCTCAGGACAGCCAGCCCAGCAATATTATAAAGAAAGTTGCATTAAGTTGCAAGAAAAAGTTTTATATTGAATTTCTAAGGATGGCAGGAAGGAAGGAAGGCATGCTTGCCCTCTAATACTTAACCGGGCCGGTGAAAGGGCAAGAGGCGGAGAGGGCAGACAGGAGGAACAACGTCAGCATGCTCATCGCCACAAGCAAGACAAACACTGCAGGAATTCTTTAGTGAAAACTCCTACAACCTTTTGCTCGGGGCGGGGACACAGCTCCTAAGTTTTATTAACAAAGAGATGCCAAAAATGAAGATGGAATTACTGGGACGTTTCCTGTGCCGGTCCCTCCACCATATTTCCCCCAAACATTGCCAATAAAGTGCCTGAATGGTGCGTTCTGTCCTCCCCCAGCGAAATATTTCCCTTGCTCGTCAGTTGTAAAAAAGACACAAAAATGTTCGCGGAATTGAAAGACGTCTCCTAACTCCCACCAAACATTTTTCTTCAGCACCATGGCCCGGCCTCGTCTCCTGGCGGCGCCACCAAGTCCGCAACCCCGCCAATGTCTGCTGCCAGGAGGAAGAAAAGCGACCTTTGAGGCGCATGACGTCACGCTTTCCCCTCCGCCTCCCCCTCCACCCCCACCTGCCACCCTTCCGCACACTGAGGACGCGGGGCACCTGTTCTCTTCGTCTTCACGCTGCTGACACAAGGTGAGGCAGGTACGTTTATCAAAAGGTTACAGCTTGGCAGGTGTGGCCACTTGGGATTTATGAAAGGCCTAGTGTGGCTACCAAGTCTATTAAGTGTGGTCACAAAGTTTTAAAGCTTACAAGGTGTCGCCAATCAGGATTTATGAAAGGATTACTAAGGCCACAGGTTACTAAAGGATGGGCCTCTCAGCGGTTATGAAAGGCTCAGAGGGGCCAATGAGTCTGTCAAAAGCTGATGAGGTGTGGCCAAAATGTTTGAAAGGCTTGGCAGGCGCGGCAATGTAAAGGCTTCATGAAAGGCTCAACAATTAGTGGTTGTGGCTAAAGGATTAACAAAGATGTATTACAAATGTGTCGGTGCCACGCCAACCAAGACTATAACTCTCCTATCGAGAGAGAGAGAGAGAGAGAGAGAGAGAGAGAGAGAGAGAGAGAGAGAGAGAGAGAGAGAGAGAGAGAGAGAGAGAGAGAGAGAGAGAGAGAGAGAGAGAGAGAGAGAGAGAGAGAGAGAGAGAGAGAGAGAGAGAGAGAGAGAGAGAGAGTATGGAGTGTCCTACCGCGATGACAACACAGTCACAGGGTTCATGCAAGTCTCCCCTCGGCCTTTATGCAACACAAATGAAGCCAAGTCTAGGGGTGCACAATAAAAGAGAGGAAGTTGTGGTTTTGTGTTCCTATAAAACATGACTTTTATCCCCTCCACAAAACTCCTCTCCACAGACTGTCTTAAAGAGTCAAAGTTTAGGTCTGCGGTTCGGACTGACGTGAACACTCATTGTCTAATCCCTAGCTGAAGTTAAATGGGAACAGAAAAACATGTACATTTCATCACGGGTGTGGAATGTGTGAGTAAGTTCTATCTTTGCACAGGCGTGAGGCCGTGACACACTCGCACACAACTCGCGCTCACGGGACTGTAAAAGTATAAATCAAGAGTCATGATATACTAACACTAGCGTCACATCAGCGTGAGTGGTAAGTTTATCAGTAGGTGCTACGAGTACACCCGGGACCTGACTGGCGCTGCTGGAGGAAAGCTGCTCCTTTTAGGGGTCACCACAGCGGATCACCCTTCCCCAAAGCCCTCGGTCTTCTGCGCCTTCCTCAGTCACATCTATTACAAGCAAGTTTTTCACTCCATCCATAAACTTTCTCTTAGGTCTTCCTCTCTTTCCCGGTCTGCTGCGCCTTCCTCAGTCACACCCAATACAAGCATGTTCTTCACTGCATCCATGAACTTTCTCTAAGCCCTTCCTCTCTTTCCCCTGCCAGGTACATCAATCTCCAGCACCCTCCTGCCCCACATACTCCTCATCTCTCCTCTTGCCATGCCCAAACCACCCCAGCCTCGCCTTGGGAATCATAAATGACTTAATACACACATCTGTTCACGCTTTGACCAACCTTACTGTGGAACCCATCGCGTTAGCCTCGATGCGTAAACCTGTCGGACATTATGGTCAAGGCTCGGCGCTCCTGGCTAGCTGGCTCTGTGGGTGGGTCAAGCGGGCAGCTGTCGGGCACGTGATACCAGTGAAGGAGTGAAGGCAAACCTTGATAACAGCAGTCGAGGAGAGAATCAACTTGAGTGTATGTACGTGCAATCTGGCGCTGACGGGGCTCTTCACTGTGTTTGTAAGTGCTGTGTCTCGAGAGGTTTGTCAGGGATTGTGTCCTGTGTGTGTGTGTGTGTGTGTGTGTGTGTGTGTGTGTGTGTGTGTGTGTGTGTGTGTGTGTGTGTGTGTGTGTGTGTGTGTGTGTGTGTGTGAGAGAGAGAGAGAGAGAGAGAGAGAGAGAGAGAGAGAGAGAGAGAGAGAGAGAGAGAGAGAGAGAGAGAGAGAGAGAGAGAGAGAGAGAGAGAGAGAGAGAGAGAGAGAGAGAGAGAGAGAGAGAGAGCCCCCAGAACAACTCCATCATCCACGTAACTTTCCACCCGACACACATTCAGGTCCCCATCACAGTCGGGGCATCCCAGGAGTGGCCGCTGCGGCACACGAGCCAACACAGGCATCGAGTGGCGCTCACACGTAGGAACCACTCCCCCTGCAAGTACTGTGGCAGACGAGGTCACGTAGCTGACGAATGTTACTGTAAGGCAGCTAGAGGGAGACCGGAACGCTTCTCGAGGCGGGCAACAGAGGTGAGATAGCCTGCCTCTTGCCACTGCCCTCCCCCATCCCCCACCAGGACGCTTTTAGTTTCTATCACAGTTAGCTCATTGAGGAAGGCGACTGGCTGCCACAAGACGCCACACATCCCACTCCAAAATAATCCTGCTAAACCTTTAGCCCTTCTCCAGGTAAACACTACATCACCACCACCACCACCACTACCCATGTCTGAAGCACCACGTAGGAAGCTGCTCTAACTAAGGCTCCTTTCAGCTCAGATGCGGGTCTCCATATCAATACCAGCGACCTGATCCACAGTTTTGTCCTGAGACAGTGTGAACATTGTAGAAGCAACAGAGACCTGCCTCACCAGGGAAGAGAGGCCATCCTTGGAAGGGAAACGAGGCTGCAGCTACTGGGTCATGGGGGTCGAGAAGAGAGTGACGGTGGTGGTGTTCCTGTATGCTGCAGGGAAGAGATACAGGTCAGAAAGCAGCGCATAAAGATACCGCTCACGATGTTTAGTGCAAACACGTCCTGCTGCCGGATGTTACTGCCGCTCAGCTGTGTGCTACCTGTCGCCCACCACGACAACATGCTTCAGGAGGATAACGTTAGCTGGACAAGTGGCCACCTCGGATCATCATGATTGAGAGAGAGAGAGAGAGAGAGAGAGAGAGAGAGAGAGAGAGAGAGAGAGAGAGAGAGAGAGAGAGAGAGAGAGAGAGAGAGAGAGAGAGAGAGAGAGAGAGAGAGAGAGAGAGAGAGAGAGAGAGAGAGAGAGAGAGAGAGAGAGAGAGAGACCATTATATAACTGCATCATAAAACAGAGTAACTATGGAAACAAGACAAGTGGAAACGGAAGGTTAGGTTATTTCATTGTGCAAACATAGAGCTCCCTGGAAGACGAATCAGCAGGTTGTGAGGTACAATATGGATCAAACAAGCAGCAAGCGAGCAAAATTATCTAGCGGCTCTTTGGCTCATTTACCAGCCAAATTTAGGACGGAGCTTTAAACTTGCATTAAATCCCTGCCCTTTTTTTTATTATTACTTTTTTGAAGGAGCAGAGGCGGGGACTGGAACAGATTAATTAGAAAAAAAAAGGGAGGAAAAAAGGGCGGTTTCATCGTTTATCATTTGTTTTTAATCCCTTCTTATCATTTGTTTATTTTGAACACATGTTTAGCACCGCACGGTTTTAAATATTCATCATTACAGTGTGCCCTCTCAGAATGTTATACAATTCGCAATTCGCTCACTGATGTCTTTATTCAACTTTTTGTCGTATGGATTTTACTTGCTGCTTACTACGGTTCCATTAGGAGCTGCCTGGTATAGGTAAACTGCCCCTCCACCCCCGCCCCTCCCCCTCTCTCTCTCTCTTTCCCTCTCTCTCATACTTATCAGATAATCACTCAATCGGTGCTTATCAGAACATGATTTCAGAGGAATTTCAGTATAACAACAACAACAACAACAACAACAACAACAACAACAACGAGGAGGCAGGAAAAAAAGGTGAAGTGAAGGAGCCTGATGAGTTAAGAGCATACAAAACCAGCAGCTCTTAATAAACAACGATGACATCCCTTTTTGCATGAGAAGGGGCAGCTCAGCACACTTTCCTTCCCCTAAACACTCCTACACCCTCCCAAACACTTCTACACCCTCCCAAACACTTCTACACCCTCCCAACCACAACTACACCCTCCCAAACACAACTACACCCTCCCAAACACTTCTACACCCTCCCAAACACTTCTACATCCTCCCAAACACTTCTACACCCTCCCAAACACTTCTACATCCTCCCAAACACTTCTACACCTTCCAAAAATATTACTACATCCTCCCAAACACTTCTACACCCTCCCAAACACACCTACAACCTCTTAAACTAATCGTACACCTTCCCAAACTATTGCTACACCCTCCTAAACTACTCTTACACCCTTTCAAACACTAATATACCCTCCCAAACATTTCTACACCCTTCCAAATACTCGTACACCCTCCCAAACACTGCTACACTCTCCCAACCACTACTTCGCCCGTGGATAAGAAGAGATCGGTAATTTTCAAGGTGCTGGGAGGAGAGAGGCTAGGATTATCTTTACACACCAGCCCGTGACGTGTGAAAATGAGAGAGAGAGAGAGAGAGAGAGAGAGAGAGAGAGAGAGAGAGAGAGAGAGAGAGAGAGAGAGAGAGAGAGAGAGAGAGAGAGAGAGAGAGAGAGTTATTACCGTATCGGCGTGTTTACTTCAGTATTATAGATGCACATGGGGAGGTATTTAGAGGAGGAGGAGGAGGAGGAGGAGGAGGAGGAGGAGGAGGAGGAGGATTGATTCATTGATTGGTTAATTGATCCAATAGTTAGTAAAGTGGAAGGTGTAATATCACAAATCACACACATGCGCCGCCAGTAATCACGGCAAAAAGTATATGAAGGTAAAAATAGCGGCAATCATTGATATAACAATCTAGAAGCAGTCAATCAAACTGTGGGGTGGGGGGGACAAAAGAAATAGGACTAGGAGGAGGAGGAGGAGGAGGAGGAGGAGGAGGAGGAGGAGGAGGAGGAGGTGGTGGTGGTGGTGGTTTGTAGCCTTGGTTACATGTGTAGAGAGAGAGAGAGAGAGAGAGAGAGAGAGAGAGAGAGAGAGAGAGAGAGAGAGAGAGAGAGAGAGAGAGAGAGAGAGAGAGAGAGAGAGAGAGAGAGAGAGTACAAACTTCCTATAATAATATGCGTACGTGATGTGCTGTCTCTGTGTGTGTGTGTGTGTGTGTGTGTGTGTGTGTGTGTGTGTGTGTGTGTGTGTGTGTGTGTGTGTGTGTGTGTGTGTGTGTGTGTGTGTGTGTATTCTGGGCGGGGAGAGTGGTGTGGGTGCCAGTGTCAACCTTCCACTAAGCCGTGCACACTTCCTGACTCTCGTTTAGGCCTCTCACCTGTTGTTCCCATCACCACCTGCCCACCTGCCTGCCTGCCTGCCCCATCCCGCATTCCTGCCATTCCCTCCCCCTCCCCCCGAACCCACATTCCCCTGGAGAGAGAGAGAGAGAGAGAGAGAGAGAGAGAGAGAGAGAGAGAGAGAGAGAGAGAGAGAGAGAGAGAGAGAGAGAGAGAGAGAGAGAGAGAGAGAGAGAGACAACGATTCCTTTCAATTTCTCCTCCCTTACTTCTTTCTTTTCTTCTCTTTGTATCTCTCTCCCTCCCCCCACCTAATTCTCCTATCCTCCATATAATCATCATCATCATCATCATCATCATCATCATCATCATCATCATCACCACCACCACCACCACTACCGTTATTTAAACTCACAACACTCCCCTTTAAAAATAAATAACTTCCTACCAAATCGTTCGTCTACTCCAGCGCTCTCTCTCTCTCTCTCCCCCAACACTGAGATAGACAGCCACACGCGAATACCCGAAGTACTGGTACTGGCGGCACGGCGGGACAAGAAGTTCTGGCTGGGTGCGAGTATCTGCCGCCCAGCTACTCTGGTCACGCGCCGCCCAGTCACGCGTAAAAACTCCTTCGCCCTCTGGGTAGTAATGGAGGCAGACAAAGAACCACTTTTTGACCCCAGAACCACTTTTGTTTCCTGTAATTCTAAGGAATGAGTGTGGTCCGGGTTCAGCACTGAAATCTTCCCCTCAGACCGTGTAGTGTTCGTGCCATTACAAGAAGCGGCGGGTTTAAGGGGCACATTAAAGTCTATACGTCTCCTTAACTCCTAAGCCGGACACGCTGCCTTTGGGGACGCCGCCGCTGGCACCACTACATGATGTAAAGAATTTTATGTAATGCCTGAGGAGGCGCGCTGCCACCAGTCTGGCACCGCTGCAATAAAACCTGCTATTTGCATTTGTGGTTATTCACATAAAACTGGCTGCCACATAAAGCAGGTCCATTATAGGATGCTGTAAGTCTCCTGGTAATGTGATGCACCACATACTAACTCCTTCAACCTGACAATTTCTACATTCGAAATTTCAAACGAGCTCATAAACAATTACGCACACGAAAAAGAACAATAACACGATCAACACAACACTGCACTGAACTCTTGAAACAACTGAAGAAAACACACACACACACACACACACACTTAGTGACTCTTGAAAACAGGACGAGTTTGTTATTTGCATGTGCTCTAAACTTTGGAACGCCCCATCTTAAGAGGCCTCAAGGACCACGCCTCGCCAGGACGCCGCACCTCACCTATGCCTCGTGTAAGGGCGGCAGCCTTCACACCCGAACGACATGGGAGGCACAACACACACTGTACTGTTGTGTTGGCTGGCGGTTGGCTGGCGTAGACAAAAAAAAGTGTCTGCCACAACAAAGCCGCGGCCCAAGCTGAGGTCGTCACCAGTGTTGACGAGTCTTTTGACACCATGACCCTTGCTGCTGTGGCGCTGCAAGATGCTTTGTACTGCCAACTTGCATCGCAGACGATCACTCGGCCTTTCGCAACATAAGTTTGTCAATCTTTTCCTCACGGCCACAATGCAAGTGTGACTGATGGAGTAAGGGTGCCCACTAACGTCACGCCAAGAGTGGTGGTAGGTATCAGCACTCTTGCCTGGACGACAGGAAATGCCTCAACACTTGCCCTGGTTGTAAACTAGTCTGAACAGCGCCTCGCAGCGCCATAGTGAAGACAGTTCATGGGCAACGGTGACAGACAAATTTCTTATCCACAAATCCACACAACACAAAGCTGGGCGGGCATTCGCAAATGACATGTACTACGTAAATGTAATCCCCCCCCCCACACACACACACGACACAGCCAGACACGTCCATCATTCACGAGTGCTGGCGGCGCTTCGCCAATTCTACGGTCTGTTAGGGACTAACTTGATGGCTCACTCCCTCCAATCTCCATCTAGCCACGTCCCAGCGGCACGCATTCCCCTCTTAATAATCACCAATCACCTGCGCTGGCTGGGACGAGGCAAGGGGCGGGTAAGGCCGAGATTATTCCCATGAAATCACAACCTTGGGGGGTAAGGTGGTGCGTGGGCAATTATCGCGTTACCTGGAAGAGGCGGTGTAATGACAAGTGCTGGCCGACACTCACGGCTGTGCAGGTAACAGGCAGGTGGTTCCTGGAGCGGCATTCCATCCACGTGTGTGAGATTGCTTTTCCCATTCCCCGCTGGAATCTCGACGTTTCCTTGAGGTTGTCGACGCTGAGTTTCCGCAGGGCGAGCACGGCCCATCCCGCCGCCTGCCTGGCTCATGACGGTTATCAGCTCAGCCACACGCCCACATATTTTTGCCACGGAGTTTCTTCAGGTCGGGTAAAACGTTGGCAGCTCCCCCTGGTTTTACAACACGAAGCTACAAGTTCTCTTTTGGGTGCGAGGCTTGCATATCTTAAACGAATCTTGGACACGAACGTCGACGCACATCCGGGCAGAGGCCTATACATATTTAGTATTTGTGTACAGGGCGACACCCTACAGGAGGGAGACACTACACATATCTGCCCCAGGCGGCGCTGCTCACCCAGGCACTGGAAACACACCACGACTAAACCAGCATTATGGCAGCCAAATGAACCACACGGCGTGGCGAGGATCATGACAAACGGGTCCACGAGCTGTGCTGTCTCGCTAGTGAGGCACATAATCTGCACAAACGCCAAGTCATTATCACCTGGCTGCCGGGCTCACCTTCCTCCTAGTGCTGCACAGCAAGACTAATAGGGTGAGTTGTCATGCTGCAGAAAATCGCAATATTCTAATATCTTATCTGAAGGTGAGTGTTGCCTGTGACGGTTTTCACACCCTTGCAGGTACTCCTGGGGCGGTGCGGGGGAGGCCACTCAAGTGTCCCCCTCGCCACCTACAGCTGCCGGACAGGAAGGTCGGTCGTAGCAGGGAAACACAATTTCCTGTGCCATCGGGCCCAGCGGCAGGGCCGGCGGTGGCGCCACACCGCTGCCTTTCCACCCGCTCCGCTACATACTTCATCTTGCATCCCACATATTGACACAATATTTTTGTTACAATAATAATGAAACTCTCTCTCTCTCTCTCTCTCTCTCTCTCTCTCTCTCTCTCTCTCTCTCTCTCTCTCTCTCTCTCTCTCTCTCTGTCTCGTTAACACAGGGCAGGTCATCCCTCACAGTCTCCTCACCAATGCCTCTTCACCCCACATGCTCTTCACGCTCCTCTGAACGAATATCGATTTCTTTTAAAAGTCTTCTTAACAAGTATACCTAAAATACTTCAGCCTCGGAGTCTCCCCATCTCCAATGAGGTCAGCAGCAGCACGGCGTCCCTCCCTCGGGTGCTGTGCGAGGGAGGGAGCTGTCACGGGAGAGTAGAGGAACGTACAGGAAAGTCAGCTTCTTCATCGCATCACGTTACCCAGAGCACCTTCACATCACACCCGGCGGCTGCCACTCAGCACACCAGCGCCCTCACCACCACCCAAGGTGCTCGCTGCCTTGCTCGCCAGATCCACAGGGAGCTGGTGACCAAATAATTGAGATGCTAGGGTGGTGGCCGCCAAGATGCACTCTTAAATCCTACTCACATCGTGTCTATTTTGCAGCAGCCACCGAGAGGCTTTGCATCTTTGACAAGTGGCAGACCCTGCGATTGCAATATCAACTTGGCTCTCATAACTGCAACACCACCTGCTCTCTCTAGTACAGGCAGCATACTGAATGTCAATAACAGATTGAGTTGTCTCATGAAAACTAACAAAAATGAAAGATGCGAGTATCAAACAGTGTGGCTATAAAATAGTGTCCCGACTCAGGGACGGCCGCGTGACCCTGCCGCACACAGCTCGGCCAGGTGGCGCCCTTCAGTGTATGCACGTTATGAATAATGTTAATCGATTATTAGTGAAGCAGAGGATCAAGGGTAGAATGGCAGCCCCGCCCCCTTCCTGACCCTCAACACCCCCAGCCCACCAGGGACCCTCACTACTCACAGCCACTGCTCACCATCACCACGCCAGCACGGCTACGTACCTGCAAAGAGGCAACACAAACATTACACAAAGACATGGGATAACTACACATACAAATAGAAACTATCTCGTGTCTCGCATGACGAAAACAATTAACATTTTGAGGTATTAAAACAGGCAGAAGGAGAGGTTACGCCTCAAGACTCAGTGGTGTGTGTGTGTGTGTGTGTGTGTGTGTGTGTGTGTGTGTGTGTGTGTGTGTGTGTGTGTGTGTGTGTGTGTGTGTGTGTGTGTGTGTGTGTGTGTTGCAGCTGATATGTAAAGGTATTTCACATCATTCTGTGATGTCAAACGACGAACAACAAAATGTGGACACAGGACATCAGGCATGAGAAAAGGAAGAGCTTCACCGCCGCGGCTGGCGGGCCCGGCGCCGCCACCCAACCTCCCCAAAACCCCCTAAAGGAGGCTCAGACTGCAGCAGGAACTGGGTCACTGTGTCCTGCGGCCTATCGTTTCCCTGTATTGGTAACACATATTAAACAAAGCCTTTCGGGAGGCTCGCCGCACTCACCATGCCGCCGCACCACCACACGGACTCCAGCCACTTCTCGAGTGTAGGGGAAATACTGCACGGCACAAAATCAGCAAGAGCAAAGCCTCGGTGTGTGTTGACGTGAGGCAACACAACGCACATCATTCAGTATTTTCTAACGCAGCACATTAAGGAGGCTCTTATAGGTATTCTAGTCACCTAAAGAAGTGTTTGTGAGAACCGACACTTTGAGGACGCAATAGGAGTGGGACAGGAGATAGCGGCTTCTCCAGCCTGGGGCGGTGCAGGCACTGGGGCGCGGCGGTGTGAGGCACGCTGGTGCACCGCAGAGCAGAGACTGGACGCCGCCACTACCACCATGAGGCCATTCAGCCACCAACTGTCGCAGAAACTGCTGGCTGAGCCACCTATAACCCGCTCAATGAGCTGATACACGGCACGAGGACCCGGGCCACGCGTTCCTCCCAGACCCAAGGCGTCCGCCGCCATCCTTGAGTACATGACAGACGGTGCCGTGATCCAGACGGGGTAGATAAAGCCACATGGAGCTAAGACAATTATATACTAGTGTTTGGTGCAGCCCAAGCAGTGTGGCATTATATAAGCGGGAGGTGCGGGGCTCCGGCACGCACGATCAATGGTGGGCCAGCCAGCAGGCCAGCCAGTCTCCTCGCCCGCCCGCCCACCCGCCCGCCCGTCACCCACTATCCACCAGCCACACGCCCTCAGTCACCACAATCCATCCAGTCTTACTCGGCACACTTTTCCTCTGCTCCTCACTTGCAGTGTGTGGGTAGCCAATGGCCCGCGGCTGAGGGCGGAGTGCGGGGGTGGGTGGGGTGGCCGGGCCAGCACGGGGTACAGTGTGGCGACGGCCTGGTAACACACAGGTGTACACTAATCAAGGACGAAGCTCACACCAGCCCTTCACTGACAGGTACTCGTGACTAACCCTCCACCACCAAAGTTAAAATTAATTGCACTGAATCACCAGGCAGTAATTACACCATTGCCCATGAATTACAATTTACTGGTGCGGCCAAGCGTCAGTAGCTGAAAGAAGCACAAACACCAATGCTTCACCAAGACTTCTCTCTTTCGCTGCAGGGAAACTGAAACTCAAAGACCAAAAGTCTCTTAACACCATCCCCTAAATGCGTGCGGGCGTGCGTGCGTGCGGGCGTGCGTGCATGTGCTCGGACAACACATGAGTAGGTTGTGCATTGCACGCCACAAACCACGTCAAGTATAGATTTGTTACCAGACAGGTGCACACGCGTACTCCTCAACACACACAAACACACACACGAACAAATTCCATGAAATAAATAAGGAGCAAGCATCGATGGATGAGAATGTAAGGTAACAGAGTATGTATTGTTAGAGAGAGAGAGAGAGAGAGAGAGAGAGAGAGAGAGAGAGAGAGAGAGAGAGAGAGAGAGAGAGAGAGAGAGAGAGAGAGAGAGAGAGAGAGAGAGAGAGAGAGAGAGAGAGAGAGAGAGAGAAACAAGCAATGGGTGGTGATGGAAGGTGATCGGTTCTCAGTACTAGCCAGGCTGCTGACGGGCCACAGCGGCATAACTCATGGGGGTGACGGGAAGTAGAGGCGACACTAACCCTCCCCATGTTGACAGCAGACAGTTTCCTTGCTAACCTACACACTATAATGGGTAGCAGTCAGCAGCAATGGGTGGCTCGTACCTTACAATGCACCCCCTACCATCGCCTCCAGTGCACACCAAACACTCCCCGAGCTCCCCCTCCCATCCAACCCCAACGTGAGCAGTGCCACATCATGATTGGTTCAATGGATTCACACCTGACGACCAGCCAAGGAGTACTACACCTGAGCCCTCACACTCACCATGCAGGGAACGTAAATCTGTAGTGTGTGTGTGTGTGTGTGTGTGTGTGTGTGTGTGTGTGTGTGTGTGTGTGTGTGTGTGTGTGTGTGTGTGTGTGTGTGTGTGTGTGTGTGTGTGTGTGTGTGTGTCCCCACTCCCATCTACACATCCAAATACTGCTAATCAGTGTTGGTAGTTGGTTGTATGTTATCATGAATATATATATTTTTTCTTAACCCTCACACACACACACACACACACACACACACACACACACACACACACACACACCTCATAAATCAGCCATTATGAGCCACCGCTGGACAAAGACCTCTCAAGTCCTCCCCATGACTCACGGCACTCTGCCAATCTTTATTAAGTTTTGCCTCCACATTTTTCAGTCTAATCTCTCTCTCTCTCTCTTTCTTTCTCTCTCTCTCTCTCTCTCTCTCTCTCTGGATACCCACTCAATCTTTTGTGATCTTTATTTTGCCATGTTTTTTGGTTCTATTTAATTACATTCACCCACCTCTTTCAAGACTTTCACCTGGAGCATTAATGGCGTCGGTTTAATCACTGGTATAAGGTCACTGAGCACTCGTATTAACAGCGTCACCATTCCTGCAACTTTCTTGTGGCTATCGTATTAAAGATCATTTGTAGGTTTAAAAAAAAGAACATAAGAAAATAAAGGAAGCTGCAAGAAGCGAAGTATACATAACTATTTTCACCTGTCACCCTTATCCTTAATTCTGTTTAATGTTATTTTGAGGCTCCCCATGACTCACCACTAACAACCTGATTACCAAGTTAAAATATTCTCAGTTTGTGCTTTTTCCTTCAATTTCCTGTTTGGATTTTACGACAGTATTTGCAGGAGCGGATGCAAATAGTTTTAATGATATTGAGTCCTCCGTGCACAGCTGCATCTTGCTGTCACCCGATTCCTGTTGCGTCGCGTGGCTATAAACTGCTGATATGATGTTCACCTTTTTTTACTACTCATGCCATGCGGGGAAAACTGCTTCTTGTTCCCGGTATACGCAAGTGCCTTCCCTGTCTATGATCTCAGCATGTCTTATTATTCTCTAGCCAAACAAAGACCTCAGTGTATAAGATCCGCAGTGATACCACGGCGTCAGTTTCACTTTATGCTATTGAATACCCCGTGAGGATTTTATTGTTTAGGATGATATCTATTTATAAGCAAGGGGCTGAAGATCATCATTACTTAACCATCAAATATCGTTGTTTATTTACTTTACGTATTATTTATTTATTATATTCTAATCACCACTACTTATTTTAGGAAACTTGAAAAATGTGCAGTACTCAAGCATTTAATCTTCCGCCTGATACGGCTTCCTGACACCTTTAGAAAACGGTCTTGACCACATTTAGATCATACATGTAAAAGGAAACACTGACAGCTAAGGCGGGTTATGGAATATTTAGTCAGTTAGTACATGTAGTGTATAATATCTAGCAGAGTTGGCTGAAGCTACTCAAATAAAACAGGAGTATAATTAGAAGTAAAAGAGTAGAGTACAATGGAGCTTCTTTCCTTTGTCCTTCCAAACAACCAACACAACAGTCACCGCTTCCCGAATACCTATAAAATACTTGTCATTTTCAAGGGCAGCTTTTACTTATTTCGTCTGCTGCGAGTCCTGCAGTGCTGCCATTCACTGCTGCCACCGTGATGCAGGTTGGGGTACGATTAATTGCGTTTCCTCCACCTTTTTTCATTCAATTAAGTCACTTGAGTCTTTCAGTGAGGGTGGTGACATTTAGACTCTCCTACACACACTTTCACCTAACGAAGGCACGTGTGGCGCTGGAGGTCTAACACGGTGACGTCACGAAAAGCAAGCAGTGAAGGAAGAGAATGCTGTGGTGAAAGGTGACTGAGTACTGAGAGAGAAGAGAAGAGAAGAGAAGAGAAAATAAGAGAAGAGAAGAGACGGAGCAGAGACAGCAGTAAGTGTGGATGGCGAGGTCGAGAGGGAATCTCTACAAATGGAAGACTCCAAACTTGGTAAGGTGTGATCCCGGGGGGGGCAGTGACTAGCACGTCCAGCAGATCACGCCCCGCCCCGCCAGGCCCTTCCCCACCCCGCCCTCCAAGATCCAGGCCCTTCCCCCCCCTCCCTCCTGATCCGGCGAGCACGAGGCAGCTAACGGCAGCTTTAAGTCACGTGGGGGTGTTGGGAACCAAGAAGCAGTGACGTCATGTGCTCCGTGTGTGTGTGTGTGTGTGTGTGTGTGTGTGTGTGTGTGTGTGTGTGTGTGTGTGTGTGTGTGCGTGCGCGCGCGTGCGCGCGCGCGCGCGCGGTCACAATGATACCAGACACCCAACCTGTAACAATTATCCACACACACACACACACACACACACACACACACACACACACACACACACACACACACACACACACACACATACACACACACACACACTATGAGATACACCTTCCCGCACGCAGAAACGCACTCACTCACACACACGCACGCACTGAGATACCCAGACGAACACCCAGCCACTCAAGACCAGGCGTGAGAGTTTGTCATTTTCTGCGCGGCTTGAGTAGTGTGGTGAATGCATGAGGTGGCCGAGGCTGCTTCTCACTGTGCTCTTAACGCCTGACAAGCACAGCGGCAGGCCTTTTGTACACGCCGCTGCCACGAGAGACTGCTGCTCCTGACACTCCCTGCCTCCCCCCCCCCCTTACTTCTCTCCTTGCTACTGAAAACGTGAAAATCTGGTACAGTACGAGGAGTGCAAGAGGACTGCTCAGTGCCTGCCTACTTGTTGTGTGTGTGTGTGTGTGTGTGTGTGTGTGTGTGTGTTGTGTGTGTGTGTGGTGTGTGTGTGTGTGTGTGTGTGTGTGTGTGTGTGTGTGTGTGTGTGTGTGTGTGTGTGTGTTTGTTTTAACTCTCTCTCTGCCGTCCCTGACACAAGTAACTAAGAGCATGGTGATGTGCTTGGCCATATATACGAGTGGTCTACGTGTTGTGGTTCTTTTCGAGGCTTCATTAGGCAAGCGTGGAGGTGGTGACTGTGAATAATAGAAAGGTGGCACGAAGCACAGGTCGTCGCCCGCCGCCTCCTCCTCCTCCTCTTGCTGCTTCCGTTGCTTGGACTGTTGCTTTCCACACACCCACTCACTGCCAATACGTGCACAAGGTTTCTCATCCTTTTACTATGTGGGTCTTTTGGTTCATTCATGTATTTATCTTGTGACGGAAGGTGTCCTTAAAAAAAAAGACGTGTTGTGTGTTCTTGTGCATGTTGTGTGATGCCTTTACATTACCTTTCTCTTTCTAAAATACATATGATAAAGAAACACAGGAAGAAATGCCGAAGGAAGGAAAAGAAAGTAGGAAAGAAAGAAACTGGGCCACAGAAATTTCTCAAACTACCTTCACTACGATTTTTTCCTTTCCGTGCCCTCGAGAAAGTTTTGGAAGTCTGTCGGCAGAATGTTTCAAGGGCACAACAATTTCCTGACACCTTACCACCACCACCATCACCACCACCACCACCACCACCACCACTACCACCACCACCGTGAATTTCCACCAAACCCTGGCGACTAATAGCCATCTTCCTTCAGCCTTGTCACCCTCCAAGATATCAGGAAATGCACTCCGACCGACAGCTCTGGGAAAGATGATGAGCCACACACACACACAGACACACTCACTCTCTCTCTCTCTCTCTCTCTCTCTCTCTCTCTCTCTCTCTCTCTCTCTCTTGTATGATAACCATTATAATTACAGCTCGTTTCACGTATCTTTGTTTTATTTACATCACTCATGCAGTCATCAGCGTGAAGACAGACTGACTGCTTCCTTTCACTTGTCCGTCGTGTTATCAGCGTGAAGACAGACTGACTGCCTCCTTTCACTTGTCCGTCGTGTTATCAGCGTGAAGACAGACTGACTGCCTCCTTTTCACTTGTCCGTCGTGTTATCACCAGCGTAGACAGACGGACCAATTGACAGACTACTCCCAGAAGACAGACTGACTAACTCCCTTCATCTACCTATCGTGTCATCACCAGCGCAGACAGACGCACCAATTGCCAGACGGTTACCTGACCCCCAGTATCTAGGGCGCCAGTGGCAGTTGGTCGTTCCTGGTGGTTTGTCGTCACTAGTCATCCATTTAATCCTAGTTATCCATCATCATCTGAGCCACTCCACCTTGGCTACTCACACGGCCATAACTCTACTGATATACCTCCCGTCATTTGTCAGATGTGGGTGACGCTTCCCGGCTCTCCCGTCCGTCCACCCCGCGCCCCTTCTCACACCTCTAAATGGGGTTAGCGGAACGTGGTGTTTCTAATCGACGAGCCAGACCATGATAGACTGTCTCAAGTAATCTTACACACTTTCTTGCCACATCACACCAGCGAATACCTTCCTTAACCCATTCACTGCGACACGAAACAATTAGCAGCATCAGAAGCAAGGCGTGAAGTTCTACAAGCATCTGCAAGAAAGTTAGCAATGAAAAAGGTTACATTTTGCAATTTTTTCCCCCAAAAAGTCAAAGATTGGATGTGGCTGTAGAACAAGTAAATATATATGCCTGAGTGATTAGTGATTAGGGAAAGGTGTAACAGGTGGCAGTCAAAGGGTTAAGTCACCCAAAGCAATCTTGACAACCACGTCAGCAAGAACCGTCGTAAAGTAACCTGAAGCAGCAGCCTGACGCCACGACCCCAGCCACAGATCTCCTTCAGCAACCCAATACAGCATCCTTACATCACATCACCAGCGACAAACTTCCCTGGGTAACTCAAAATATCTTGATACCAGAGCTCCACCCACAGTCTCCCTAAATCACTTGTAACATCTTGACAACACCACACCAGCGACAGCCACCTCAATACCACAAATACGATTATGGTTTACAAAAGTGTATAAAAAAAAAAAAAAAAAAAGACAGCAGACATTTAACGTTAAGACGGCACTGTAAAAAAAATAAATAAATTAGACAAGAAAGAGAAATAAGAATGTGCGCAAATACAATCTCCAGTTAGAATAACAAATTTAAGGAAAACAACAATTTTGTGTTACAAAGAACACTGCAAACTTTACTCAATCGTGTCAAGATGCACACAAATAAATACAACACCAGCGTAATCTGGTGTCAAAAAGAGGGACAGTGCCAGCTTAACTCAATCCTGTAAAAATACAAACAAGTAAATACACCAGCTTATCATTCACGCCGTATTGTTAGTAAGGATTCCACACTCCCTCACTAAGCACCAGCACAACACCCAAAGCTCCCTATTACCTTTTCACACACACACGCACACACACACGTTCTTTTTCCTGATTCAAGTCTCGCACTACAGTGGCCTCAGCCTGGCCGTGTAGTGAGTGTGCATGCCTCCCTTGCGTGGGAGCGCCCCCCACCTGCCCCATTACAGGTGTTATTGAACACCGGCCACTAGTGGAGTTGAAAGCTTTCTTTCGCGTTCACTTTCCACTAATTTCAGTACCTCGTCTTCGCCGTCGTGCTGAGCGTAATCACTCGCTATTTCGTGCCGCTGCTTTCACGGCTACTAACTCGCCACGCCACGTACGTAACTACACTACCAATCATCGTGAGTGAAGCCATATCATGCCACTTTCCTCTTATCTATTTCTCTATTGCATTCTATTAAAACTGACCGACGGACTGACCTACTCTCTCCTGTTCCTCAGCCTAACATCCCACTAAAAATTGACACCAAACATCCAAATTATTTCGAGACGGATGTGTATCAAAGGTTATGACATCGTAAACTATAACATCTTGATTTTTATGTCGGGTATATGAAGGTTTATGTCAGCAGTCATGACTCACAAGATCCTCCAAGGCTCCTCATTGTCTTTCCCTCAAGGAGACTGGGGCAGCACACATAAACTTGTATATACGACGCACTGTGCATTTAAGTCAAGGACACACACACACACACACACACACACACACACACACACACACACACACACACACACACACACACACACACACAAACACGTAGCACCTCTCTGGACACTTAATCGCTCGGTGCAGGTGGGGGGGGAGGTGAGGGAGATGGGGAGGGAGGACCTGCAGCTGCTCTTCCCCAAGCTCTACAGCCAATGTCAGTACACACTCCCTGCAGCTGTGTGAGTAGGTGTATGAAACGAGGTGGAAAGAGCAACAGCAGCAGTAGTAGTAGTAGTAGTAGTAGTAGTAGTAGTAGTAGTAGTAGTAGTAGTAGTAGTAGTAGTAGTAGTAGGAGGAGGAGGAGGAGGAGGAGGAGGAGGAGGAGGAGGAGGGTATGGCCACTGTCTGCCACTACTGCCTGCCTTCCTTCATTTCCTCGCCTCCGTCAAGCATCACATTTACCACAACCGACTGAATAAACTACGAGACACGGCTTTCCTTGGATAAGCACTATAGTCATTTGTATTATTTCGTGTGTGTGTGTGTGTGTGTGTGTGTGTGTGTGTGTGTGTGTGTGTGTGTGTGTGTGTGTGTGTGTGTGTGTTTGTGTGTGTGTGTGTGTGTGTGTGTGTGTGTGCAGGCATCCTGACAGCATGACCACATCCGGCACGGTCAAGATAAGCCCCATCCATCACTTACAAGCAGCACTACTGGGCTTTCTTTCCACCCTGCCCTCGCCCCTTCCCTCCACGTCCCAGTCCGCGTACCCAGCAGGACCTGAAGCGGCGACTGTCCCTAAGCACAAGCACACCATCCCGGAACAATGGTACACTCTACTGGTGCAACAATCCCGCCACTCACCTCGTTGTCTGAGTTGCCCATGGTGTCTGCCAGCCTGTATTCGCGCACCACTTCTCCTCAACCAGCTACTGACAAGGGCCGGCCAGTGGGACAAGACGCCAAACGGGCCGACTTAACTCCGTCACTGCTCACTTCCACTCAGGGTATTAAGTTCTTGAAGGCACTTGTAATTAAGGCTCTATTCACCTGCACGGGGGATGATACACGCACGAGGTTAGGATCACACGTCAGGTCTCTCGGCCGTCCCGGTAATTACTCTGTGGTGTGGCTCGCGTCGTGCATCACAGGAGCGCCAGCCTCGGCCACCGCGTCAGTACATCGCTCGCTACAGCCGCCGCGTATGTGGCTGCACCTGCCGTCCGCCCTTTACCAGCCGAACTGATCAACTGATATAACTAACTCATAATATAACAAGCGTCTCTCTCTCTCTCTCTCTCTCTCTCTCTCTCTCTCTCTCTCTCTCTCTCTGACTCGCACGCGCGCATACACACACACACACACACACACACAGTTATGCCACAATGCGATCCACAACAGCTGAGGTTAAAATTTCTCTGGCAGTGCGACGGGTGAGTTCACGCTGCCTCCCCACACAGGATGAGGGGCGATCCCCACAACGAGCATTAGTTGGCTTACTAAGTACTATCACTGTTACTGTCGCCTTTCATCTCACTCTACAGGAATGAGGAAAACACTACAACAGGCTTCACAGACAGTACCCAACACCGGGAAAACGTTAAAGCCTCACAAAAGCGGCTGTTGTTTTTTTCATTGCCATCTGATCACAAACACGCCACGATAACCATCAGTGGTAGCCTATGACTAACCTACAGCACGGTCCCGACACCCCAGCCTCAGCCTTCCACAGCGAGAGATAGCGCGCACGAGGTAAGGCGGCGGGAATGCAAGGTTAGGGAGGGAGAGGGAGGAACGCTGGACCGGTTACGTCTCTTATGGCCACTTGACCTGCCCGGCCACTCAAGGCTCACAACGCCTGCCTTCCCCGGGCCGCCGCCAACACCGACATCAGAGAAGAGGAGGGATGGAACCTCTTGAGCACCTGAAAGGCACCCATGTGAAGCACTCTACCCACCACGAGGCTCCGCGTCCGCTCCTGTGACCACACTGAGCGCCACCGGGTACTTCCTTTGTCAAAGTCAATCAGTGAGGAAGAGGTGAACCTGGGTTCCCTTCAATACAATACAAAACAATTAGGTGCAACTGGAGGATTATACAATTACGATTTCATCCACGGTTTCAATACGTTCACAGAAAATAGTGGACGCAGACCCTCCTGCTACGTGCGGCGCTAACTGTCAAAGCGTCTGCAATGGGAGTGTCCACCAAGATAAATTATCGAGGCAATAACAAGTGAGGTAATGACGTGAAATTACGCGGTGCGAGAAGCGAGGGGGCGTGATCAAGAGCCAGTCGGCGCGTGCTGGCCCGGCGAGGGTCGAGGGCAGACTACTGGCACATGACTCCTCGGATTCAGGACGCCCCAGTCACCCCGACACGCTTCCCGGCACACGCCACTTATTCCACACACGCACCACACCACACATCACGGTGTGCGGCAAGACTTTCCCGGCGGCGTGAACTGGCACATCACCGCCTTCTGCCACTCTACAGCGAGGGTTACTAGGGGCACAGCACAGCTCGTCGCGGGTCTCTCCTCCTGCAGCGAAGCCAAAGACTAACACCCAAGAGAACCCGGCGGTAACTGGGACCATAAAATCAACCGGATGCCAACGCGGGATTTCTTGCCGCCTCCCGCCATCACTCCTGAATAAGGCCACAACTTGCTGCGACAGGAGACTCCAGTCGCTCTTTATCACTCTTGCCCTTCGGAGGAAAGGCGATAACCTCTCCTCCCCCCACATCGGTCTGTGGCATACCACTGGGGTCGCACAGGAACATCACAAATCGCGTCTATGCGGCGCGGAGTTCCCTCCCGCCAGCACTCTGCTAAAAACATACCCTATAACTCAGCATAATATTAAAGTCAAGATAAAGTCACGAGTATTTTAGTGCCTTAAACTTGTTCGCAACATGGAAGTATGTGACAGAAGAGTTTAAACTAAATATACTAAATACTCGAAGACTTAATGTTGGTTTAAAAATAATATGACACTCATGATGCTGAAATGGCTCAAGAATACGTGCAGCTAGAAAACTTTGCCGTCTTAATTATACAGCAAAGGACTTTGGGAGGTTGCACAATCATCCAGTCCTGCAAAGCTTTGGGGAGAGAGAGAGAGAGAGAGAGAGAGAGAGAGAGAGAGAGAGAGAGAGAGAGAGAGAGAGAGAGAGAGAGAGAGAGAGAGAGAGAGAGAGAGAGAGAGAGAGAGAGAGAGAGAGAGAGAGAGAGAGAGAGAGAGAGAGAGAGAGAGAGAGACTGAACGGAGCCAAGCTAAATGAAGTAGATGAGACTAATTTCGGGGTGGTGAAGTCACGCACGCAACAAAAAGGTGCACTGTGCCACCTAAACCAGAGCCGCGTCCCTGCACGAGGCCACAGGGCCACCGTGCACATCAGCCGCACATGAGTGGCGCCATAGAGCACAGGTAGCAAGGGGATCAGATTCACCCGGACGCGATGAACCCCTGCAGGATGTGACGTGACGCGCCTCCACAGGCCGGTGCGCTTGTGGCAGCGTGGCGATGCGAGAGACGTAGTAGGAATTACCTTAGCACCCTCCGGGGAAAAAGCTGTGCTGACTGAGCGAGATGAGGCTCGTTGCGGATGCGAGGGGCCGCCCGCATTGATCTCGCCCTTGTGCAGCCCAACGGTGGAGCCGCTGACGTCACGCTGCCGCAGCAAAACTGAGCTCATCAGCTGGCGCAGTGCAGCTCATGCTAGTGATGTCCATGACTCCCGAGGTCCAGGTGAGGATTCTCGGGGCGCCTCATCACCTCCTGCCGCCCAGCCAGGCCACCACCCCCCTCTCATAAGCACGCATCCCAATATTAATTACCCGCCGCCACGTACCCAACAGATCGATCAATTTTTGTGGCCGCGGCGGGGAAAGCGGCCTCGCGGTGCGGGAATGTGCGACTATGCGCTGTCCGCGTCCGCAGGACCATGACAATCTCTCTCTCTCTCTCTCTCTCTCTCTCTCTCTCTCTCTCTCTCTCTCTCTCTCTCTCTCTCTCTCTCTCTCTCTCTCTCTCTCTCTCTCTCTCTCTCTCTCTCTCTCTCAATTTATCTATAATGAAGTCGGGTAGCAGGTCCTCACAAAAATAAAGAAAGACGTCAGTCCACGAAGAAAGTTCACCCGTGGAAGGGATGACTTGGGCGTTTGCGCAACTGAGTCACTGAGCCTCATTCTGCCGCAGGCGACGCGTGACACCGCCGGTGACAACACACTTCATGACGCGTCTCTTCACACTTTCGAATTAAAAATGAATGCAACCCTGAACATTCATTAAATTTTGTCTTAACAGCTTACACTACAGCAATCTTGTGTGTGTGTGTGTGTGTGTGTGCGTGTGTGTGTGTGTGTGTGTGTGTGTGTGTGTGTGTGTGTGTGTGTGTGTGTGTGTGTGTGTGTGTGTGTGTGTGTGTGCAAACCCAGGAGCAAGAGGGCATCAGCAGGCGTGGCTGAAAGGCAATATTCCCTGACCACATTAAACACAACCCAAGAGACACAGAGACTAAGTTTTCAGCCAGTGAACGCTTGAAAAACGTGTACTAGTGAGTGCAGGCCAGACAGGCTCGCAGCACCGCCCCCCACCACGAGTGCTGGCAGCCTCCACGCTGGGACGCGCTTCCGTTCGATTTCCTCTTCACTGTAAACAACTTTAAACAGCCACTTACGAACTGTACCAAAAATGTGAGAACCATGAACGCATTCTCGAGTTATAAACACCAAGGAAGCCAAGGAAGCTGCATGCCAGGTACTTATGTTTTGACAGTCATCATCACAATCATCAGCACGTCACTCAACATCCACTGATGAAAACACATTTCCTCTAAACTTCTCCATGACTCACGGCATTGTGCCAATCTTTGCAAAGTTGCGCCAGTAAACTTTTGATTCCCACTTCACCTCCTGTGTTGCCGTTGGAGCGTGAAGGTCAACACATAACACCTCAAACATCGTGCTTTTGGATATGACATGACATGACATTCTCTTCTCCAATTTTGTCTTCAACATGAATTTTGGCCTAGGATTAAGTAACTTCCAGAAGCACACATCAAGTATCTCCTACGGTGTAGCGTTAGCAATGTGAGGGTGATGAAAGGCCGCACACAACGCTGAGGTAGCAGCGGAGGCTCGCGGATCATGTTGTGACTATAACACACTAGACAAAACACACTGAAGCGACAAAACCATGACTTGAGTGAAAACGATGAGCCTCGCTGGAGGACAATCACGCACCGCAAACCCGGCAAGACTGTGAGCACGAAGCACACACCAGCACGGCAACTCTGATACCCTCTTATCAACGGTACACATTGTGAGCCATTCAGTTCCACACTGGAAACACACACACACACACACACACACACACACACACACACACACACACACACACACACACACACACACACACACATACAATTAGTCAATCAGTCAATCAATATTATTACCAAAATGCACGGATGTATATGACAAAATTAAGTGTCTTTTCATATGAAGAAGCACGGTCGTGAGGTCAGTTACTGTGAAAGGGAGAGAAAAAAAAACTACGTCACACATTTTTATCCTACATTACTGGAAAAAGAAAGAAAAGACATTGATAGGGGAGAGAGAGAGAGAGAGAGAGAGAGAGAGAGAGAGAGAGAGAGAGAGAGAGAGAGAGAGAGAGAGAGAGAGAGAGAGAGAGAGAGAGAGAGAGAGAGAGTCCTCTCCTTCCACAAGAGGTAGGCTTAAAAAATGTTAAGAATATAAATAAATCCTTTCAGAATAATAAAAAAAAAATCGCAAAGCTTCAACAATAAATATCTTGCAACTAAGTACACACACAAAACAAAAGAAAATAAATAAATGAATAAAATAAAATAAAAGATGTCTCCTTGCCACTAATTACATACCATCCATTAATTACAAACCCACCACACTACATAAGGGTCAGCGGCCCTCAGCGTGCTGCTCCTCTGTGCCATGATGCCACAGGGGGCAACATAATGCTTCACCCATGCACTGTTTCTTCTGTTTACTGGTCGATCTACTGTACTTATTGGTGGTATTGGATACGTGAGTCATCAGTGCGTCTTTGCTGCCTCAGGAGCTACGCATGTTTGTGACAGGAGGCAAGGATCGTTACCAGTTTGTGGTTCCCGTCAGAATAATTGTCATACAGATTCTTATGGAGCAGGATCACTCTTGGTCAAAACTGGGACGAGCAACGGGAACAAGGATGGAAAAAGATGCATCCTTGGCAGTTTCCAGGATTCCCAAGTGCTTAGTCAGCCTAGCAGCAACTTTAAATCACTGTCGTTGCCATGTCTTCTCGTTTGACCTCACACATTCAACGATCGCCTTAACTTGAAGCAGCATAACGCTGCTGTAAGGATCGCCTGAAGCTCTAACAATAACTAGACACTGATCTTGCTTTTCATTAGTGTTTTCTTTTCCCTGAGTGACCTCCGAATATGCGAGGAGCGACGTCCTTCCACAAGTGGGTGGCCTTAGCGAGCCACACCCACGTCTTGCTCATCCCAGAAAAGACGCCTCCACGCCTGGCGCAGCACTTGTGACGTAGATTCAATCAATTCATCGGCTTCCATACCTTAGCCACTAATATATAAATGTTGAGCAACACCACATACATTCCTAGAGGATTACTAGCCTGGCATCACTTGTGTGTCTCCCACGCTTGACACACACACACACACACACACACACACACACACACACACACACACACACACACACACACACACACACACACACGGTTACAATACAGTGAATTAAATGAACGTCAGCTTAATTAAAATTGCCTTTGTCATGACGATGATGATGATGATGATGATGATGATAACAGCAACAACAACAACAACAACAACAACAAAAACAACACTGATAATAATAATAATAATAATAATAATAATAATAATAATAATAATAATAACAATAATAATAATAATAATAATAACAATAGTAATAATAATAATAATAATAATAATAATAATAATAATAATAATAATAATAATAATAATAATAATAATAACAACAACAAACATGTACACATATAAACAGGCTAGTTGGTAGCAAGTCTCAGTTGCTCTCCTCTCATGGAAAACAGTGAGGAAAAAGACGGACCACCATTCCCCACACAGCCACTGCCAGTCGTGGTCAGGAGAGCCGCGCGGCGAATCTTTACCGGTTCATGGGCCGTCTTCCTCAAACTTTCTCTCTCCATGCCAAATAATGATTTATGAAGCAGATGCACACCTGAAAATGGACTTACAGTGTACAGGGGGCAGGTTGTAATGAAGGGCCGGGGCGTGGGCGTGGAGTGTGTGCGTAACCGGGCCACGTGATGCACCAGTTGGAGGAGACGCGACACTACAACTTGGGGACGAAAGGAAGCCATTCTCGGAGGTGTCCGGTTTACGCTAAGCTCAGGTGGTGTATCAGATGGACTGAGTCACGCCAGGCACACGCACACTAATGTTTTGTGGACACGATAACGACTAAAGTTCGTGAAAATAAATAAATAATGCACCTCCACATGTGACGAACCCAAACATTGACTTCCATCCCGCTACGGTAAGCCCGTGACAGGTGTTGGGTGACCGGCGTGGAGGGGAGTCAACCCAGACGAGCAGCAGCATCTGTCACCCAGGTTACTGATTATGAGTCGCCCCCAACAAGGATCTTCCAGAAGGTGATTTACTGGGAGATAAGACACGTGCGCTGGGTTCTCTCCTCACCTTCCTGACTACACGATCACCCAAAGCCTGTTCACACTACGAGCGGTCCTTTGTGGTGGTGGAGCGTGGTGACGAAACAATGCGGGAAAAATTATCGCGCACACGTATCGAACTGAACATTACCACTCGAGCAGAATTGTCTACCGAGTAAATATTCCAGCACGGCCTCCTGACACTTGCCTGACATTCCCTCCCCTTCGCCCACATACACACTGACCTGTTAACATTGGAGTCACAAGATACCTCAACTTTCAGGTAAAAATCTTACATTTGACTGGGCAAGTGAACTAACGCTGCATTAAATTGAAAATATAAACAAATTTCCAAACAAGGGCAAGATAAAATAAAATAAAAGTGAAGTTTTGAAGTTTACAAGAGAGCCAAGACAGTGTGCGAGATACAGGAGTTGACTCACCGATTCTAAGACGCCACAACAATT
>NC_087151.1:30201020-30213520 GCF_035594125.1 Scylla paramamosain | reverse complement strand
ATGAACTATCATACTTCAGACACTCTCTCTCTCTCTCTCTCTCTCTCTCTCTCTCTCTCTCTCTCTCTCTCTCTCTCTCTCTCTCTCTCTCTCTCTCTCTCTCTCTCTCTCTCTCTCTCTCTCTCTCTCTTCCTATCTTGTTCTTTCTTGTTTCTAGGGTGCTACTCACCATAGATACCAAGTATTATGAACATCCGTATGTAGTTACACTGACAAATTACTATTGTTCTTTGTAAGGAATATGCTATGACACAAATGCAGCAAGTAAACCCTGGAGCAATTTTGATGAAGTAATTCTGCGCTGCACCTCTAGTACATTCAAGAAGCCCTGCACTGTGTGATTGTGTTTGTGTGTAACCAGTGCTGAGCAGATATTTTTTCCTCTTGTTATTTATTCCTGATCCATATTTCACACTAGCTATGACTTCACAAGAAGGAAGAAGTGGAAATAGTGGCACAAAATACAAACATAACACAATAATAAAATAAAAGTGGAAGTGTTGCAAAAGCTGACCATGGTGCTTCTGTCTGTCACTTGTTATGGCATAGGATCACCAGCTCAGTATGATAAAAAGACGCAGCAGGAAAATTTCAAGCAGTTCTTTGCTGACAATGAAATGCATATGAAAAACAATAAAATACGGAAAAAGTAATGATCATAATTGACTAAAAATGCAGTGGTTTTGACAACAAAGGAGTGATGGTGTGGATGCATCAGGCACAATGACGATGGAACAAGCTAGGATGTTTCATAATTTTATTTATTTTTTTTAAGTAGGAAGGACACAGGCCAAGGGCAACAAAAATCCAATAAAAAAATATGCCCACTGAAATGCCAGTCCCATAAAAGGGTCAAAGCAGTGGTCAAAAATTGATGAATAAGTGTTTTGAAACCTCCCTCTTGAAGGAATTCAAGTCATAGGAAGGTGGAAATACAGAAGTAGGCAGGGAGTTCCAGAGTTTACCAGAGAAAGGGATGAATGATTGAGAATACTGGTTAACTCGTGCGTTAGAGAGGTGGACAGAATAGGGGTGAGAGAAAGAAGAAAGTCTTGTGCAGCGAGGCTGCGGGAGGAGGGGAGGCATTCAGTTAGCAAGATCAGAAGAGCAGTTAGCATGAAAATAGTGGTAGAAGACAGTTAGATATGCAACACTGCGGCGGTGAGAGAGAGGCTGAAGACAGTCAGTTAGAGGAGAGGAGTTGATGAGACGAAAAGCTTTTGATTCCACCCTGTCTAGAAGAGCAGTATGAGTGGAACCCCCCCAGACATGTGAAGCATACTCCATACATGGATGGATAAGGCCCTTGTACAGAGTTAACAGCTGGGGGGGGTGAGAAAAACTGGCGGAGACGTCTCAGAACGCCTAACTTCATAGAAGCTGTTTTAGCTAGAGATGAGATGTGAAGTTTCCAGTTCAGATTATAAGTAAAGGACAGACCAAGAATGTTCAGTGTAGAAGAGGGGAACAGTTGAGTGTCATTGAAGAAGAGGGGATAGTTGCCTAGAAGGTTGTGTCGAGTTGATAGATGGAGGAATTGAGTTTTTGAGGCATTGAACAATACCAAGTTTGCTCTGCCCGAATCAGAAATTTTAGAAAGATCAGAAGTCAAGTGTTCTGTGGCTTCCCTGCGTGAAATGTTTACCTCTTGAAGGGTTGGACGTCTATGAGAAGACATGGAAAAGTGCAGGGTGGTATCATCAGCGTAGGAGTGAATATCATCAGCATAGGAGTGGATAGGAGAAGAAGTTTGGTTTAGATCATTAATGAATAATAAGAAGAGAGTGGGTGACAGGACAGAACCCTGAGGAACACCACTGTTAATAGATTTAGGAGAAGAACAGTGACCGTCTACCACAGCAACAATAGAACGGACAGAAAGGAAACTTGAGATGAAGTTACAGAGAGAAGGAGAGAAGCCGTAAGAGGATAGTTTGGAAATCAAAGCTTTGTGCCAGACTCTATCAGAAGCTTTTGATATGTCCAAGGCAACAGCAAAAGTTTCACCAAAATCTCTAAAAGAGGATGACCAAGACTCAGTAAGGAAAGCCAGAAGATCACCAGTAGAGCAGCCTTGATGGAACCCATACTGGCAATCAGATAGAAGGTTTTGAAGTGATAGATATTTAAGAATCTTCCTGTTGAGGATAGATTCAAAAACTTTAGATAGGCAGGAAATTAAAGCAATAGGACGGTAGTTTGTGGGATTAGAACGGTCACCCTTTTTAGGAACAGGTTGAATGTAGGAAAACTTCCAGCAAGAAGGAAAGGTAGGTGTTGAAAGACAGAGCTGAAAGAGTTTGACTAGGCAAGGTGCAAGCACAGAGGCACAGTTTTGGAGAACAATAGGAGGGACCCCATCAGGTCCATAAGCCTTCCGAGAGTTTAGGCCAGTGAGGGCATGGAAAACATCATTGCGAAGAATTTTAATACGTGGCATGAAGTAGTCAGAGGGTTTAGGAGAGGGAGGAACAAGCCCAGAATCATCCAAGGTAGAGTTTTTAGCAAAGGTTTGAGCGAAGAGTTCAGCTTTAGAAATAGATGTGATAGCAGTGGTGCCATCTGGTTGAAACAGAGGTGGGAAAGAAGAAGCAAAATTATTGGAGATATTTTTGGCTAGATGCCAGAAGTCATGAGGGGAGTAAGATCTTGAAAGGTTTTGACATTTTCTGTTAATGAAGGAGTTTTAGGCTAGTTGGAGAACAGACTTGGCATGGTTCCGGGCAGAAATATAAAGTGCATAAGATTCTGGTGATGGAAGGCTTAAGTACCTTTTGTGGGCCACCTCTCTATCATGTATAGCACAAGAACAAGCTGTGTTAAACCAAGGTTTGGAAGGTTTAGGACGAGATAAAGAGTGGGGAATGTACGCCTCCATGCCAGACACTATCACCTCTGTTATGGGCTCAGCACACAAAGACGGGTCTCTGACATGGAAGCAGTAGTCATTCCAAGGAAAATCAGCAAAATACCTCCTCAGGTCCCCCCAACTAGCAGAGGCAAAACGCCAGAGGCACCTTCGTCTAGGGGGATCCTGAGGAGGGATTGGAGCGATAGGACAAGATAAAGATATGAGATTGTGATTGGAGGAGCCCAACTGAGAAGAAAGGGTGACAGCATAAGCAGAAGGATCAGAGGTCAGGAAAAGGTCAAGAATGTTGGGCGTATCTCCAAGACGGTCAGGAATACGAGTAGGGTGTTGCACCAATTGCTCTAGGTCATGGAGGATAGCAAAGTTGTAGGCTAGTTCACCAGGAAGGTCAGTGAAGGGAGAGGAAAGCCAAAGCTGGTGGTGAACATTGAAGTCTCCAAGAATGGAGATCTCTGCAAAAGGGAAGAGGGTCAGAATGTGCTCCACTTTGGAAGTTAAGTAGTCAAAGAATTTCTTATAGTCAGAAGAGTTAGGTGAGAGGTATACAGCACAGATAAATTTAGTATGAGTGACTCTGTAGTCGTAGCCAGATGGTGGAAAACTCGGAAGATTCAAGAGCATGGGCACGAGAGCAGGTTCAGTCATTGAGCACATAAATGCAGCATCCAGCTTTGGATCGAAAATGAGGATAGAGAAAGTAGGGGGGGAACAGAAAAGGGGCTACTGTCAGTTGCCTCAGACACCTGAGTTTCAGTGAGGAAAAGGTTTAGAACATCACTGTGGATATACTGGGTTTGTGGTTGCAGAGATTCCACATTTAGATGCATAAGGTTTGTGGAGAAAAATGATTAGTAAATGAGGAAGGAGCAGCAGAATATGTTGACACGTTGCCTCATTTCCCATTTCATACTTCCCATTTCATACTTGTGTTCAATTTACATTTAGTACAGTAGCCATTTCACTGCATTTAAAAACATTCTTTGGGACACTAGGTATATTACTTAAGCCTTTTAGACATAATGGTGAGTATCAGAGCTGTCAAGAGGTAAATCTCAGTTAAACTGGAAAAGTTAATTCAAGTTGTATCTAGAACCAAGGATGCTTAAATACTGATGATCAAGGTGTAACATGGAGTTCTAGAAAGAAAAGAGATAAGTACAAGGAAAATAGTGATATTTAATGAATCAAGAGAGCAAATGAGACCACAAAAAGAAACCGTAAATAACAGATCATGGAGGTGCCGTTGCCACAGAACCAACAGACCCTCTTAGCATCATGCTCTCAGAACAAGTAAAAGGGGAATCTTTAGAGGATGAAGGGAATGAAGCTGAAGACTCTGAGCCCACAGGAGGGATTTCCAAGTGTTTTTAGTGACATTTCATGAAAGTTGGAATTTCAATAAGTCTGCAATGACAGAATCCCTATTGTGCAAACTTACGAAGGCTTTGCCATGTCTTTTTTCAAATACCAATATATTTTCTTTTCTCAAAAATTCCATACAAAAATAAAGGTGTGTCTTATGCAGAGATCTGCTGAAAAATACGGTAACTTGCAAACAGTCATCTATGATCATTCAAATATGTTTCTAATGTAACACTACCCAGTTGAGAGCCAAGTTCCAGCCAGTCAGACATCCATCTAGGTCCTACCTTTGTCTTAGTCTTATGTAACCTCTGCAAACCTGATAGAGGACTTTGCGACATAAACTTTATGTAATTGCTCTCAAATTGTTTCTTACATTACAAACACTACAAGTATGGTACTGTGCTGTCTGTTCAGGAAAATGTACCTCTACTTTGTGGTATTTAAACCATTGGACCTGAGCCTGATGCATCACCTTGTGACGAGCATATCACTAAGCTCTCAAAGAAATTTTGCAGGTGAAAATGCTCAATAAATTCCTTTTGTGAATCCTGCTTTACTCAATATTCAGGCTGTTAGCTGTTGCTGTCCAGCACTGCTGTCACCTTCTCAGTTGACAGGCACATGACAATTTCTCTCTCACTCAAACTTTCATCCTTCACCTTAATTATTCTAAAATTATAAATTGTTATATAACACTGCATGGTTTTATGAATGACTTTTGATTTGAAGATGGATCATTGATTCTGTATATCTTTCATTACACTTGGCAATGCATATTAAGTCATGCAGCACTGCTGCCCCTGTGGCCTTGGCATGAAAATTCCCCATGCTATACTTAAAGCCAGCAGTAGACAAGTGATTCTGTTGCGCCACATTGCCACATTGGTGTGTGGCAGGAATGTGGTTTCCCAAAGGTTTCCATTGTCTAGAAGCAAAGCCGTGCACATGAGTGTCTGTGGTGAGTTGTCAGTGATCCCCACCACACTGTGGCAGGGCTTTGTGCCAAGGACCCACATACACGAGTGACTGTGGCTGAGCAACAGGCATGTGGTCACTGATGCCTGACAAAATGCCTGACAGTCACATACCAAACATTGGTTAATCAACAAATCACATTTTTCTCTTTACTTCACCTTTATTATACCATGTCTACACTCGACATAGATCCCTTCATTACTGAAATTGAAGAATGACCATTGATATGGGATGTACACTGCAATGACAGCAACAATAAGACAGCAAAAGCCAAGGCATGGGAGATGTGTGACATCTTCCTGTCCAGCTTCAGATTCTGCAGGAAAAAACAACGCATGATGCACTGGTGTTGCTCTTTCCATACACATGGGCGACTCATGGTGTTGGTCAGTCAAGACACAGTTGCCTAAACACAATTCAGTGTAGCGACACAGCATCGTGGACACAAAGTTGCTCATCTGCTCCCAGCCTAAGGCTGGTATACACACTCAGGCTGACCTGTCTGGTAGTCTGAACAAGCCAGCCTCACAAAAACAAAATAGCAGCCATACACGATTCAGGTGGCCTGAAGGCCTGCACTCATTTCTGCCTAGATACCGTTGCAGCAGGCTGGCAGGATGGCCACTCCACTCCAAACTGACGCTCCTGACCTGACCCTGGCCCGGCCTGAAAAATCAAGCAGTGACAGATCCGTTCAGGCTGCTGAACAGCAGCCTCTTTCTGCCCCAAACCAGATACTGACCCAACCCCCGCACACTCAGTTTGGCCCGAAAAGGCTGCCAGACAAGCTGCCCTGAGTATATATGATGACTTTTAGCTGGCCTGCTGCTGGCCCAGTTAAGGTCATTCATTCATGGACACTTGTAGCAACAGTGTTGACAGGTACAGCCAACACCCCATGTACCAAGTTAGTCCAGATCTACTATAACAGTAAACCAATTTAAATGGTTAAGTGTTACAAGTTTATGTAAATCACAGCACAGTTTAACAGTAAAGTTGATGACTGATTTCTTACTTTTTATAATGGCCTGTGAATGCTTGTAATGAGTGAAAATAATTTTAAGGCTGTCTTAATACCATGGGAAAAATTTATGAATATATGAATCTGAAAATGGTGAAACCACTAACACTGCAGAGCAGTGTACATGAATTCTCCTTAAGCAAGATACTGTTTTCAGATCAAAAGGGCCTTGCTAGTGCATAAAATATATGAATGAGTTCAGTTGTTCATTTATTCATCTTACCTCAAAATTAATGGAATCTTCTACTGCCAGTGCACCAGCAACCAACACTTACCTGTAAATATAAATGCAAACTGTAAATACATACATCACATTTTTTTATTTATTTACTAAACTGTGTGTGTGTGTGTGTGTGTGTGGCCACGCAAATGCGCAGTGTATTTTATAATTCCTCTTATTTAAGATTTATGGGCAGATCTCAGATATACAAACAGCTGTACATCTGCATGGTATAAGAGTGGAGCAGTGGAGAACAGTGCTCTGCTGCCTTTATAAGATACAGAATCAACATGAGTTATGTGAAACTTGTAAAAGAACAAAAACTATTTATGTACGAAAAGAAAACATCCACACTGTCCTCTGCCACCACAGTAACATCCCTAATAAAATCTTACAATTTCATCAATAATGAAAATAACTAAATTTGCACATGCATGTGGTATCAACAAATACAGGCACAACTTCATGTCCCAATGCTAAGAACATCTTGCAAATAAATTCAATCAATTAGATCTTCTCAAACAGAAAATTTTGGAATATTTCTAAACCATAAATTTCTCTGATGAGTATCATATAGTGTACATGTTATCATGAGGTATAATAACTTCAAAATACATATAGATGACAAGAAATATACACCTAAATATTCATGAGATACCACAAAGTCAATCTCTGTTGTGCAAGTGGTGGCACATAGTTCTTCTCATTCAAGAGAGGCACACTGTATTTGTAATTGCACAGGTTGCCTGTCACATACAAAAAATAAAAAAGTAACCACACAACTGGTTGTCATTAGGGATACACACACATGGTTATAAATGTAAATGATGAGCACCACATTACGATTGCCAAAGTAATGCAGCATGTTAGTCGCTGACAAGGAATCAAATGTTATAATGCAAACACCAGCAACATAACAGAAAAACAAAGCTTAAATGTTGATCATGATCATGTAAAAAGACAATCTTCATTAGTGAATAACTAATTCTTCCAATGAAATAAGTCATGAATAATATCATCAATGTTTGAAGAAATATATTCCCATCAAGCATCCATGAAATCCCAATTTAAAACTGAATTATAAAGATTTGTTTTATTTCCAAGACTTTATCCTAACTTCTCTGATCAAATGTTGTAAGACAGTGATTAATCTAATAGAAAACTAAGAATAAATGCATATATACTGATCTTGCATTCAACACACCAAGCCACATTAGTACTGTCATCAGCACACAGTTTTGTTAGACAACAGATTTACTTGGGATCAATTAACCCAGAAGTCAAGGAGTAGTGGGCTCACACTGGTTTACTGGAAGACTTTTGTAGGTTAACAACACAAGGCTTACCTTATGCAACTCACTTACCCACTACTAAAGAACTACATTCATCTAAGACAGAAATGTTCTACTCAGACAGAGGAGTGCAGGACAGCCCTTCCACATCACTAAGAGGGACACAAGAAGGTGAGCTATGAAACATCCATGCCCAATCTTCTGTGTTGTGCAGGACACCAATTCAAAGTATTCTCTTTTTTTTTCATTGCTAGAAAAGAATAATGACTACTTTTCTATGTGGAATCTACATAAATGCTTCCACACTGTCAAATGTTTAATGTACTAACAACTAACTTTAACTTAAATGAAAATAAATAATTACCATAAGTAACTTTTAAGAAATAAGTTCATTGACATGACAGAACACAAAATTATTAATCTATTAAAAGAATTCATACATTCAGCTGTGTGTAAACTCGTTTTAAATTGGTCAAAGAGAGTTACTAAGCTTTATAAATATTTCCTAGAGTACTAGCATGCTCTAATAGAAAGGGGCCATATCTCCCTGCTAAGTTTTTATACAACTGAATGAGAGAGAGATAGAGAGAGAGAGAGAGAGAGAGAGAGAGAGAGAGAGAGAGAGAGAGAGAGAGAGAGAGAGAGAGAGAGAGAGAGAGAGAGAGAGAGAGAGAGAGAGAGAGAGAGAGAGAGAGAGAGAGAGAGAGAGAGAGAGAGAGAGAGAGAGAGAGAGAGAGAGAGAGAGAGAGAGAGAGAGAGAGAGAGAGAGAGAGACACTATACTTGCTTAATTGTGGGCAGACATACACAAAGACATGAGAAAATAGGAACTAAATATTTTTGTACATTTTGTCCATTAAATTAAATTTTGCCGAACTATTAGAGAATGAAGTCACCCCTCAAGAGTGCCTGATATCTCATCACCAATACTAATCACAGCATTGAGGCCTATCACAAGAAGCAAAGGAATATATCAGTGAATGCACTGTACAGTGAATGCATCAAGTACAGAAGTCAGGTAGCACTATCACTGCATATTCACCGCATGGGTACACACTCCCTCCCTACCTCCCTTGGGTTACTCTTAAGCTAGTGTATAATAATAGTCACAAACAATAATAATACCACTGCACTCAGAAGATAGTGTGTACCAACATATGTATGGTGTTGTTTAACTTGTGTACTAAATGGCAATGTCAGCCACTCTGCTTCTACCAATACTTCACTCCTTATGACAGGCTTGAATATTGTGATTACTGTTGCTTTTCAGTATTTATGATAAGATGAAATGCTCTAACTGCAAAATCAATAGAAAACACACTAAAACAATAAAATTTCAGACTTAAGAATATATGACAGAAGCCAATCAGCGCTCAAACTCATAGAAGCTTGAGCGCCTTGTTTGGTTCAGACTCCCGTAAACCAACAATAGTTGCAACAGAGCCATTCTGACATACCTGTGGATCTGGATTCCCCTTTTGGTTACTCTTTGTAATAAGTCTGTGTCATGTGCAATAACAAAACTTACATATTATGTACAACACACTGTGCCCTTGCCCTAAATGTAATAACCTTTCTTGAGTCTCATATGGCTGTAATGGCTGCAAGAATATGCCGTGTCTTGGATTTTTTCCAAGTCCAGTGAACTCTGCGCTACTTTCTCAACCCTGCACTGGCTCATTTGGTAGAGCGTGGGTTAGTATGTCGGTTTCCGGTATGGAATGGTGCATACTGCCTTGTACTTTTAGTTCAGCCGAGGAGGGCTGTCTTTTTTAATGATACATTAGAACATCATTGAACATGATTTACTTCTGGCCAATACGTCAATTATTTTCAGCCAAACTCTACGCATATACATAGCAATGGCAGTCAGGTGGCTACCCACAAGGATACTCAGCGTCACAATGGCAGACACGCGCAGTAGATACAAATTTAAGTACTGGGATTTCATTGTGCAATTCCATGAGCAAGACACCTTGGGTGTAATTACTTAAGATCGCACAGTGTTTTGCTAAAGCTGACCTTGTGCTGAACAATCAGTGGTGCCAGCACCCTTAGAAGATAGGGAAGAGGAGGCTGACCACATCCTGGAGGTTCCACTTCCTATTAAGGTGTATGGTTAGGTCAGGTCAGGTTAGGTTTGTGTCCTTAAGGGGAGTTTTAGTTTATGTGAGTGGTGTACACTATTGCTCTGAAATCATGGTATGTTATTTATATGAAAAGAAAAATATGATAGAAACCTTGCATGTTTGTCTACAACATTTACAGATATAATTACATTTAGTGGTTTAGTTATGGTAAAAAAAAGATATATTGATGCCTTCCATTTTCTATCTATTCAATTACCTTTCATAAAGAAATATCCTTTTTTTTTGTCTTAGCCTGCATACCTAATTACCATGATTTGCTGAACTCTTGTCTTAACTATCTTGATAAACCACTAACACATGTCATTTAGATTTGTCAACATGGCCTAAGACTGTCATTGTACGTATGTATGTGGGGGGGGGTCACTGCCTTCTTCCACCAGGACAAATAACCTGGGGTAAATTTACAGAATTACAGCCATCCCACTGACTGGCAACATACAATATTTCTTTGTGATTATCATATAAGTTATTACAGTCTCGATTATCCTTTTCACCCAAACATACCTGACTTCCATGTACAACCACCTCCTGACACATTAAAAATAATAAATAAATAAATAAACAACTAGGGCGGTAATGACGTACTTTCTAACAATGACGTATACATGGATACTTAGAAGGAAAATAAAGTCTTATCTGCTTTAATAGGAAACATGTAATTCAGTACTAACAATATCTTGTCAGGTAACCACCAGACAGGTAGGGGATGGCCAGGTAAGGTTCGTAAACCGCCACCACCACCAACAGCTCCTTGTCTCAATATAGGCAATGAGGTACCATATGTGATTTTCATGACTTACACATGAGATACATAACTAATATCTGAGCTAATGACGTGGTACATGCCGTCTAACTGTAAGAAGAGAGGTGGAAATAGGAAATATTGGTCCGTGTCCTCACCCTGTCCAGCTTATGGAAGTAGTCTCGGAGAAAGGCGATGGGGTTTTCCGGTCTGCTGACACAAAGGCTCACGATGGCATCCTTCAGAATCTGTTGGATATTGTGGCGTTGCACGTACGCCTCACACTCTCGCAGAGATTGCTCTTCTTCAAGGTTCGCCGCCATCTTCACTCATCAACGACTGACGAAAATCTATAGACGTTAAAAGTATACATGTCACAAGCATTTAAACTCTCTTACGCAGGAAAAGATTAACAAAAGAGCATCAAGTAACTGGCTACAAGAGGAGAGTGTGGCTGAACCTCTCTCTTGGAATCGATTATAATTTTCATCCAGTAGCTTATTGTCGATACCATATCAGCACTGCAGACGACATGCCTTTGTCCTAAATTTTGGTTCCAATAGATATTCCAGGAACACATTTGATTCGTCGTCCCTACATATTTTAAAGTGTAAGAGGATTCAGTAGCGGTCTTTAAGAAGCATCTTTAAAACCTAATCATTACCCGCATCATCCAGACAGACTCATCACTGATACACCCTCTGATCCACCGCTCCGCAACATGTAAACACTTGATTGTGACACCCTGGCAAAAACGAAAAGTTCGCTTATTATTCAGGATACACTGGATCTCATGAATTGTACCTCTAAATCTAACATATCCTGAAGGTCTAAATTCGCAATTCTCTCGCAGGTCTATGTAATTCTCTCTAGCCCTTCTCTTCTCGCTGGTAGAGATGAGCATGAAATAAATATCATTATCATTATTATTATCTTTTTTTTTTTTTTTAGCCATCACCCTATCATACGTATTAGGCATTTATTTTATTTTATTTTTATTCATTTTATTTTATTCTGTTTTATATATATATATATATATATATATATATATATATATATATATATATATATATATATATATATATATATATATATATATATATATATATATTTTTTTTTTTACCTTATATTGTTTTTATTGACTTTTCTATTAATTTATTTCAGAAATATACACATTCATTCCTTTATATACGTTCCATTTATACGGAGTTTCTAATTCAGGAGGAACAGGTGAGGTGAGCCGTATTTAAGGTGTGGTGTCGCCTGTGATTGGTTGTTTTGTGGCGACGCATTTGCATTAGTTGTAGTTCCCCCTCCAGTATGCCAGCGGTGTCAACAAGGAGTCTAGAGACACCCTGGGTGTCAATGTGCTGGCTGCCACACCTGGAGGATATTCGGGTGAAGTTCAGCACCTCTGGGAGAGTGACAAAAAGTAAGTCGTAAGTATGCATTTTACATTGCTTGTTGCTTTTAGTTTCGATTGTTTTCCATCAGCCATCTTTAATATTTACATTTATTCACTTATTTAGTTTTACTTTACTGTATCTATTCCTGCTTTCTCTTTATCTTTGTTTCTCCCGTCACATAATGAATTTTGCATTTATTGATTAGCTGTGCTTAGTGATGTGTCATCTTAGGCCACCGCAGAGGCAAGAATAGGCTAGATGAAATCGGTATCTGCTAAAAATATTAAAACAGCCTCCGCCATAGTACTTTGCATCCATGCATTATATTGGTGACATTGTTTTACTGGTGCTGATGATTGGTTGGGCGAGCTGTGAATGTCTGGCGGGATGCGGATATGTGGGGTGACCAGGGGATGTCTGAGGTGACAAGTCTAACAGTATGATTTGCATTTTCCTTG
>NC_087151.1:30088520-30196020 GCF_035594125.1 Scylla paramamosain | reverse complement strand
GGAGGAGGAGGAGGAGGAGGAAGAGGAGGATACAAATATGGTTCTGCTGTATCGTGCTTTGCGAGGTAGGTATTGTGATTCTCTCTCTCTCTCTCTCTCTCTCTCTCTCTCTCTCTCTCTCTCTCTCTCTCTCTCTCTCTCTCTCTCTCTCTCTCTACGTATGCATCCTTATTTACATTAGTCAAAAATGAATAATCCACTTACATATTTATTATTCTCTCTCTCTCTCTCTCTCTCTCTCTCTCTCTCTCTCTCTCTCTCTCTCTCTCTCTCTCTCTCTCTCTCTCTCTCTACGTATGCATCCTTATTTACATTAGTCAAAAATGAATAATCCACTTACATATTTATTATTCTCTCTCTCTCTCTCTCTCTCTCTGACGTCCTGCAGGAGGAACAGTGCTGGGTCGGGTGGGGACACTCCTAGACGCACTGAGGAAGGAAGGGGCGTCGCCGAGTATCACACAGGACACGGGCGCCACACATGTAGTCTTCGGAAACCACAGAAGCCAAGGTGAGTGGTTCACTGGTACAAAGGAGCGGTGTGAGGTGTCTTTCTGTGTTGTTTCTGTATTTCGCTCCTTACCTTCCGTTTTTGTGTGTGTCTATCTTACTCGCTATTTGTTTACCTTCTTCCCCCCCGCCTCTCTCTCTCTCTCAGGCACCTTGAGAATTGAACTCCCACTGAAGGTGATGTTCTACCCCGAGGACGACAGCAACAGCGCGGCAAAGGAGGGAGGGAATAGGAATGAAGAGGAGGAAGAGGAGGAGCAAGAGTACACAGAGCCGTTAATTGTATATAATCAACATGAAGAGATCGACCTTCACAATCTCCTGGAGGTGGCGGGCACTCCGGAGCATCGAGAGGAGGACAACTGCTCGTATCTCCTGCCGCAGCGCCCCGTGAGTAACTGATTATGCTTGACCTTTGAGTACTTGGTGTGAGAGAGAGAGAGAGAGAGAGAGAGAGAGAGAGAGAGAGAGAGAGAGAGAGAGAGAGAGAGAGAGAGCGGTTATATAAGACTGCATGAGAAGAGATACTAGGAGGCGTGTTTGTCTGTAATGTCGGTAACTGCTGATTTACGTACAACTTTAGATAAAAATTTAACACTGAACGATTCCAGGCTTGTCCCTCCATCAGCTTCACACTCTGGCAGGCCTCTCAGTACACTCCACTCCCCATGTGTCCTCCAAACATTATTCATTTTTAGTTTAACATGCATGAAAAACTGGTGATGGACGTCGGTGAATACAAATAAAAAGGCCTGCTAAATGAGTATTCCCCAATGCGGTGCCACCACGGCTAGTCACGGTGTCGTCTTCAGTCAGTCTCTTCTTGGACAATGGCAAACACTTGGCTGCTTCTCCCTCACGTAGAGCGAGGACCCACCGCGGCTGCTGGTGAACCTCCTGCTGGGGGAGTCGTGGACGCCTTTTCTGGAGGAAGTGCTGGCCGGCCTCGCCCTCCAGGACTACCCGAAGGAAGCCATGGACGTGTGGATATATGGTCAGGTGAGGAGGGGGATGCGTCTTACATAAATGTATCTTAACAGGATACAGTAGAGCCCGGTGTGTCTCGTCTTTTAATGTTGTTGTATCTTTATTTGAAAGTATGTTTTCTTTACCTATACGATTTATTCAGATAATTGCAACAATAATTTTTTTCCATTCCTTAGCAGTGGTAATGAAAGCACTACAACTGGTGTTCAATACCGGACTGCCATCGTAACACCACAATTAAATTAAAATATTGCATAAGAGTTTCATGAGAGGAGAGCTTCCAGAGGATGGAATTTCACTTTCATTAGAGAAATACCAATAGAACGAAAGCATTAATATCTCCCCATGCTACCTACTATATCAGATGAAACACAGGTGCCTCATTGTCCTTTACATCATGAAGTGTACGCAATGCCTCTTCAAGGAAGGCAAGGTTGGTTACACTACTTTAGTGACATCTGCTGGGAACGTCACCTGTACCTTCAGTTTCTATTTCATTTCTTCCTTCCCGCTACAAGAGAAAGGAATTGAAACACCGCTCTAAGGCGTTATTAAGTTTATTAATGGATAGAAGAATATACAGTATACTTTTGTTAAACAATAAGCCCAACCTTGTCTAGGGAATGTAGTTAAGATAAGTTTATATTTCATTGTGCTATTGGGATGTGACCAGAGTGGTGCGTGGTGCCAGCGAGCAGAGCTGAACCAGGGCAGTGCGCATCAGTAATGCAGGGCGTCTCACTTCAGACTGGCGTGCAGGAGGCGGAAATCTCGGTCTTTATTAAGGACAACAAGGGGAAGTACTCGTCCCTAACGCTCGCCCTGGACCAGACGCCGGACCACCACCTGTTGAGGTGAGCTGCTTCATTTTTTCGGTTATGGGGATGCTGGAGCCGAGGACTGTATGTGTGTGTGTGTGTGTGTGTGTGTGTGAGAGAGAGAGAGAGAGAGAGAGAGAGAGAGAGAGAGAGAGAGAGAGAGAGAGAGAGAGAGAGAGAGAGAGAGAGAGAGAGAGAGAGAGAGAGAGAGAGAGAGAGTCTGATTGGTGATCAGTCGCTCGAAGACGCCGGGGTTATGTAGCCAAAAAGCCATTAATTTAGGAATGGCCGTGGGCCGCTGCAGCATACGCGGGAGTGACGGACAGCCTGCGTGGCGGCTACCAGTACATGTCAGCCTCTGGGTTGTTCCTCCAGTACATCGCTGATCTGGCCGTGACCTCGGGGTCGTGCACAGCCATCTTCTTCCAGTAGGTGTCAGCAAGCCTGGCGTACTCCAGGCTGCGAGGAGCCATGCGCTGGTACTGTATAGCCATGTACGTCATGGCCTCGGGATCGGCAGCGGTGGCCTTGCGAGTCTCCATGGCTGCCTTGGCCGCCCCCTCAGGGTCCTCCACTGACATCAGCCGCCAGTACATGGAGGCTTGGGCGGCCGCCCGAGGTTGTAGACCAATCATGTGCCGCCACAGCATGGCCGCCAGTGTGGCGTTGGCGTTGAAAGTAGGCTGGGTGGGCGGTGGCGCCTGCCTGGCATCCGGCGCTCCCAGCACCAGGACAGCTGCGGCGACAGTACACAGCACCACCCTGCAAGACACCTGTGTATTGTACCCGCCTGTTGTCGATGATACTAGTCTAGCTACCCAGTTTCTCTCTCTCTCTCTCTCTCTCTCTCTCTCTCTCTCTCTCTCTCTCTCTCTCTCTCTCTCTCTCTCTCTCTCTCTCTCTCTCTCTCTCAAATGGAAACCATTAAATTTCATAATATTTATACTGTTCAAAATGGGATTAACTGGAGTGCCCAGGTTCCTCCGTGCGTTAGTGTGATGTGCGATGCCGTGACCGCCACTTCTTTGAGTGGAAAACTTGTCTGACGTGACGATTGCTTCTAACGTGAAATGTTAATCGAGAGATAAATGTTCCTTCAAAAACTACAGTTTGAAACATTGGGTATGGCGTGACACACACACACACACACACACACACACACACACAGTGAAAACGTATAACACATCACATGGTCGACTTTGATTTCAGTTACAGATATCGCTTTTGTTTTTTCGCTCCTTCCTCTAACTCACTGAGTCGCATTGGAAGACAGATGCGGCTGCAACTTCTGACAATTAGCACAACTGAATGTATTTATTGCCACCATGGAGAAAAAGTCAGACATGAAGAGCGCGTCACGCGGGTTCTGCGGGGTGACTCACCTTGTGACCATGGTGCGCGGCGGGAGATTCTGTGGTGGTAGCGCCGCGCCCTCCGGTCTTATAGCAGCGACCCGCGTCACCTCATGATGTCACCTTGCCCCAATGTACTGCGTAACCTCTTCACCTGAGTGCAGGGGCGCGGTGCTTATTCGCGAACCACGAGCGTTAAGGTCAGCACTCGAATATACAACAATGTGTCCTCCAGGATCACCACTCCGAGGGAATAACTACCCCGTTAAAACACAGTTGGAGCTCAGTAGCGTCCGGACGGGAGGACAGTTGACGGTCAAGCGTAGGTCAGATACGTGGCCAAGATTAACGAGGTGGGCGAAACAGTGGACGAGAGCAACAGCAGGACTCCTAGTAAGGATAACACTCCTCCCTAAACAGATGCTGTAGTGGGCGTGCAGGAACGCCTCCCCGCGCCACACACCAATCTACCTGCAGCCTCGTTATATAACAAGCCTTCACTTTCATGTATTTAGTGCAGTATTCCTTCAAACAAACTTCTCCATCCCAAAACTGTGTGGAAGTTTGAAGCAAAATTGAAGTGAAAAGTACCCAGGAAAGTAGTCACGGTGAGCGGCTTCACAGTGGAAGCCAACCGTTATTCCTGGCGACGCCCCTGCCCACACTCCCCCGGCTACCGCTGCCCTGCCACACCTCCTACTGAACCACGACACTCACTCCCCCACCAGGCACGCAGGACACACACACCAATACACAAGTCATCATGCAAAGTGGAGATGAACTCTTTTCTTACATACAGACTGACTCAAGGCGGGGATTATGTTGCTTCTGCCACCACCACTTCCCTGCTGCCCCTGAAAGTAATTATCTTTTGTTTCTCTCCCGGAATGGTTTGTCTGTCACTTTTATCTTCTCTTAACTCTCTCTCTCTCTCTCTCTCTCTCTCTCTCTCTCTCTCTCTCTCTCTCTCTCTCTCTCTCTCTCTCTCTCTCTCTCTCTCTCTCTCTCTCTCCGTAAATATGATTATGAAACCTTTATGATTTTCAGAAAGTAACCTATTTTTACATGAAACAGTACGTAAGAAAAATTAAATAAAAATGAGAACTGTACCAGAGAGCGTAAACAAACAGTTAGGGAATCAGAGCAGGGAGCCAAACCTCAGGTGCAGATTGAAATAATAATCACTGTCCAGGAGGCAGTGGTCGTGTGTGTGACAGCGTGACGGCCCCGCCATTATTATTATTATTATTATTATTATTATTATTATTATTATTATTATTATTATTATTATTACTACTACTACTACTACTACTACTACTACTACTACTACTACTACTACTACTACTATTATTTGTTGTTGTTGTTGTTGTTGTTGTTGTTGTTGTTATCATAATCATCTAGTTCAGGAGCAAAGAACTATCTATCTTACCCTCATTCCTGTATTAACACACGGTCAATTTCTCCCACATCCACTGACTTTCCCAAAACCGCCCTGGCCTCTCGTAGACTGATCCCATACTGGCCTCTCGCTTCTCGTATTGGGTTGGCCTAGACCAGGACTGCGTGACCCCTTAGTGTGTGGAACCCTGTATGGGCTGAAGTAATGTGTTATTATGGCTCGGTCGTGCTCACCAGGCGGGGCAGTGCTGGTCTTGACGCACACCCAAAAGGAGAGAAAAAGAAAACAGGAGACCCAGATAGCGAGAAGGGACACGTCAGGGAGTACCGTTTCAAAGCCAACACTCCTGACCAACATCTGAACTTAACTCAACTCAACCTCAGAGGCGAGTGTCGGTGGGAGCGAAGTGACTCTCAGTGGTCAGTGTTTGTTGTGAGGCTGGAGTGGTGATGGAGCAGCACCAGCCACCACTCACCACACCCAGCCAGGTCACCTCTTCACCGCCTCGCCTCAGTGCCCTTACTTACCTTCCTTCTTTTAATGGTAATGTAAGCTGATGTTCCAGCAAGTTAGTTTTTAAAGGGATGGGTGGAGCTTAGGTCCGTACTCTGAAACGCCTTGCTCCCTCACTATGGCTATTTGCAAAGGCCACAGAGATGAATATCCGGGTTCTCAAGAGTGTTTCTTCTGTTATTGATGAAGAAATCTAGTTAATCTGTCACTAGAACAATAAAGACACTCTTAAATCCGGTGTAAATTCAACTAGAACCTTTTGAAAGTAGTGGAGGTGCGGCACAGAGGTGTTTTAGAATATGGACTCTTCTATGCCTCGTACTGCTTGGGCTGTGGGGATGAGAAAGGAACGGAGGGAAGAAGAGAGGGGCGGAGCAGGCGTGGCAGCACTGGGAGGCGGATTGCTTTTTCTGGGTTGGGTAAACCAGTGAAGTAGATGCCGCTACATGACGGTGGTGTGTAGTCCCGAGGGTCCAGGCACAGTGCCCGGTGTAACGTGAAAAAGAGAAAAACGGGAATATCTTTGGTTTGGTGTGTGTGTGTGTGTGTGTGTGTGTGTGTGTGTGTGTGTGTGTGTGTGTGTGTGTGTTGTTAAGGGAAATCTCTCTCTCTCTCTCTCTCTCTCTCTCTCTCTCTCTCACTCTCTCTCTCTCTCTCTCTCTCTCTCTCTCTCTCTCTCTCTCTCTCTCTCTCTCTCTCTCTCTCTCTCTCTCTCCTCGGGCAGATGGAATAATTCCTTATGCTAAATAGAAAAATGTGCTACATACGTGGGTTCGTCTGGATCATAATTTCACCTCGAGATTAATTTTGAAGGCTGCGCACTGCGGGCATTGCTGCTAGGCGCAGGCATGGTGAGGGAGGGAAGGGAGGGAGGTAAGTGCAGGCGGCAAAATGTTATTCTGACGAGAAACTCTTCATCATATACATATTCTCTCTTTTTTCACTTACTTTTGGAGCTAGGGAGAAAAGGAAAAAAAAAAAAAAAAAAAAGACCCTCGTGGCCTCTACCCACGAACAAAGAACGTAGTGCAGTTTTGAGAATATTTCGAAACGAGCCTGTGTAGTACATACAACATTTTCTACTCAAAATAACATATTTTTCCACCTGTCCGAGAATATGCTTCAACTGGTTTGACACTGCATATCTAACGTTGTTGGAAACTTTTAGGAAACATCGTGGTATATTTACACTCGCGCGCGCGGGCACACACTAGCACACACACACACACACACACACACACACACACACACACACCACACACACACACACACACACACACACACACACACACACAACACACACACACACACACACACACACACACACACACACACACATCTGCGCCGAACCCGTCTCCAACACACACACACACACACACCACACACACACACACACACCACACACAACACACAGAGAGAGAGAGAGAGAGAGAGAGAGGAGAGAGAGAGAGAGAGAGAGAGAGAGAGAGAGAGAGAGAGAGAGAGAGAGACGGTCCCAGTGAGGATGTGCAACACTTCGCTGTGTCGTGGCAGCGCGAGGCAGTAACAGCTCACCTTTCCTCAAAATGTGCATACATACATACACCTGGATTTTTGTTCTCATACAGTTTAGTTTCCACAGAAACAATTCTGTCCGTGTGACCGCGATCTGTTCTAGACCGTGCAGCTCTGGGCTCTATTGGAACGTCCTTCTGCATCATATTCTTGTATATAGTATGTGTACGTCTGGTATACTTGCATGTGTGTCGACAGAAAACTAAAAGTGAAAAAAAAAATTCAATTATTGTTCGGATTTTTTGTTACAAAATTTGGAGCCATAACTCTTTCGCATTCATTTGCCTGTGCATCTATCTATCTATCTATCTATCTATCTATCTATCTATCTATCAAAGATTTCAAAACTTTTATACATAAAATATAATATATATATATATATATATATATATATATATATATATATATATATATATATATATATATATATATATATATATATATATATATATACACATATATATATATATAATATATATATATATATATATATATATATATATATATATATATATATATATATATATATATATATATATATATATATATATATATATATATATACATATATATATATATACACGCATATGAGATTAGCTAACATACTAAAATCTCCTCTCTTTGCATAAATCCTGACTAAATGAATTATTTTGTGGTCATAAATATTCATGTTTCATGTTTGTTATTTGTGTCCTGGTCGCCAGTTGCTGCCCCACACATTCCCGTGCCGACCTTTGTGTGGTTAAAAGAAAATTTATTATTTTCCTGTTAGTTATCTTGTGTGATAAATATGTTCATTAGCTCCTGTGTGTGTGTGTGTGTGTGTGTGAAGTTTGTATCACTGCATGTATTTCCTGTGTTTTGAACCATTGTGTGCAACACCATCATGCGTGCAATGCGTGGCCTCTTGGCAGATCCCGGTGTGAGGCTGCCAAGTGTTCCCTGGTGGTGCTGATGGAGGCCCGCGCCTTGCTGGACTACCCTGCCACATTCAGGCTTCTCTTGGACGCCGACAGGTGAGTCCCCGCGTCACACACGCACACCTGCTGGAAAGAAGAGAAAGAAACTGAGTTAAGGAGCAGATGGAGACGTGAAGTTGTCTTTTGTACTGGAGGAGGTAATGTTGGTGTCAGTTAGGAGCAGTAGGTGGATGGTTTTTGAAACGGTAAGATTTTTTCCTTATATAGTTAACTGATTAATAAACGTAATAACATTAATAAAAACGGCAAACTGATCCCTCTACCCCCCCAAAAAAAATGATAAAGATAAAGCAAGTGTTGTTCAAAACCATGTAGAATATACGTACGTGTCTCTCCCCAACAGACCTGTGGTGGGTCCGCTACTGAAGGAGAGGCAGGAGGGCGGGGAAGTAAACTTTGTGGTGAAGAAAGGCGAGGACATCTCCCAGTGGGACCACCTGATCCGGAGCCGAGGTGTGAGGTAATGTTGTTAGGTCGGTCATCTCTGGATGCTGGCGGGGCTGGGGCAGCTCCCGCCCCTTCTTTACTGTATCCTCTCAAGCCTGTGCGTCACGTGTAGCAATATCAGCCTTTGTCACGCTGTCTTTTAATGTTTCCTTATTCTAGCTAAAGAGTACATGATATGAGAGTACTTCACGTTTTTATAATTTTTTTGTTATAATGCACGCGCTCTCTATTTGAGGCAGGAAAGATCTGAGGATAGCTAAGTAGACATCTATCATTAAGACAAACCAGAATCGTAATTGTCTGCCAAGACTATGATTATTCGTGGAATCTTGTACTGAAGACTTGTGATACACTACTGTGTGTTGTGTGTGTGTGTGTTGTGTTGTGGTGTGTGTGTGTGTGTGTGTGTGTGTGTGTGTGTGTGTGTGTGTGTGTGTGTGTGGTGTAAGATCAAATTGTGTTCTTTTCATTGTCGCTCCCACTTCTCGCCTCACAGGGCAACGCTGAGGGTGGCGGAGGTGCAAGCTCTCATAGTGGTGCACCGAGACTACCTGGAGGACCTCATGTTGGGGCGGCAGGTGAGGGGGAGGCAGGGAGTGTGCTGGACGTGGAGGGGCAGGAGGTGACGAACAAAGCAGAGCGGAATAGGGGAGGCTGACGTTGGCTTGTATTCTTACACGCTATGAAGCCTCATAATAATTTTTTTTCAAAGACTATAGAGATGATAGAGCGTGGTTTCATATGTGTTATTTTTATTGATAGTGAAGAATCCTTGTTTATCTACCCATCCAACTATTCATGACGCCTCACTCACTCTGGTTGCGTCCCTGAAGGAGGTGGCCACGGCAGAAAATCCTCCACCTATCCCTATCCAAACATTTTCTTCCGGTCATTTCAAGCACTTGACCTCCACTGACACCTTCATACGTGTGCTCCTTCATCCTACCCTTCTACCTTCCATGTGACCTTCCTCTCCTAATACCTTCAACTTCCTTCAGTTAAACTTCCTTTACAGACTGTTCGCTCTTCATAGCCTCAATAAAGCCTTGCCATCTCAGTGTGTTACTTTTCACCCCACTCCGCCATTCCATTATTCAGCCACTTGCTAAGACGCTGATCTCTCACACACACTTTCATTGCTCTCTCCCTCTCCCATCCTGTCACTCCACGCGCCCGTTCAGGCAACTAAAATCCACAGCACGCACTGTCGATTGTTTGCACCTTATTCCATTCATTACTGTAGGCAGGAAAATACTACTTCTTAAATCATCACTGTAAACATGAAATTACCCATGAAAATCCCAGTAACTACCACCATAATCTGCTAAATGTAGTGGAGATACGACGCTGAAACGATGAAGAATACTGTGTTATGTGGAAAGAGGCGTCAATCCGTCGAGGTAAGAGGGTAATTCCAGGATCCGTGTGTGCAGTGAATGTTTGTATGTTGTGTCCTGTGTGTGTCAGCAATTCTCTCGTCTTACCAGGTGGAGCAGTACATCAACACTTGGGCGAGGGCTGGTATTCTGCTTGATCCCCGCGGCCACAAGGAGGGCAAGCTACACCCGGACCTGTGGGGCTTGACGCACAACCCAGTGGCGTGGAGGCGGCGCTACGTTCATCCAGACCTTCTCAACATTATCTGGGGGGAGGCAAAGGCGGAGGAGGTGAGAAGTAGAGCAGATAATGCATATAATAGAGGTGACGGAGGAGGTGTATATAATGTACTGGTATTAAAGGACGAAAGGAATGCGAGTAACGAAAGAGATGGTAGTGACGGTGGTGCTGGTGGAGGGAGGAATCGGCGGTCGTGTAGACGGCACGAATGAGGTCACGGAAGGTCAAAGAATGGAGGTATGGGTGAATATAGGGGATGATACAAAGAGCAAATTCAATTAACTGGAGTGAAAGAACGATATGAAGGTTGTGTGACAGATAAATGGATAGACTAAATCCGATTAGGAGTCGGGAACAGAGAGAGAGAGAGAGAGAGAGAGAGAGAGAGAGAGAGAGAGAGAGAGAGAGAGAGAGAGAGAGAGAGAGGAGAGAGAGAGAGAGACCTACTAGGAAGAGAACGTTACCGTCTAATCAATGGAGTACTCCCATCACCAGTCGTCCCTCCTCTCTCCTCAGGTGGGCAAGGACCTTTACTACGTGCCTTTCTTCAAGGAGCGCTTCTGCCGCGAGCTGGTGGAGGAGCTGGAGCACTTCGGGCAGTGGCAGCACAAGGACATGGTGAGTCGTGGCTGCCTACATCAGAGAGAAGGGAGTGGGGCTGGAGTTGTTGAGGAAGAGGGAGAAGAGTGAGGAAAAAGTGTGTCCAGATGTTTTGTGTTAGGAAGAAAAAAGGGAGATGGATGGAGAGAGAAGGAAAAGAGGAATGAAAAAGTGAAGGAGGAAAGGAGATGATCGGAGGGGAGTCATAGAAGAAGAAGGGAAAAATAAAGGCGTGAGCTATGCTGCCTGGGTGTGTCCATAGCTACTTTTTGTGTTACGCTGATCTCTGGCTTTATACTACTGTGTATAAAAGTTGATGGCATAGCGCTATATGAGCACCGAGCGAAGGAAGGAGCTGGCATGCAGTTAGCAACTTTAGAACAGTAACCTTGGAAAAAAAGAATAATAAGATCTACAGCACATCGGCGGAGCGAGACGCTGAAGAGTCATTTAAAGGAGGGGAGCTGGTTTGGTGAAAGCTTTGATTCTGCCCTGTTTAATGTATAAGGCTGTATGAGTGGAGTCCTTCTATGCATGGACGTCTTGCTCCATACAAGAACGAATATGGTACCTGTGTAGAGCTACAATCTGAGGGCAGGAAAAGTGGAGATGACACGGAACTTGTAGTTTCATGAAAGCTGTTTTAGCAAGAGATGTGAAATGTGCTTGTGTGTGTGTGTGTGTGTGTGTGTGTGTGTGTGTGTGTGTGTGTGTGTGTGTGTGTGTGTGTGTGTGTGTGTGTGTGTGTGTGTGTGTGTGCTGCAGATAACCTCCATTCAGCTAATCCTCACGAGCACCAACATCTGCAGGATGACCGTGAGGAGTCGCACCGCTACACCAGCACCAACATCAACCTGAGCCAGATCGACTATGCGGCGGAGTACCATGTGGTGATCAACACGCTGCACAAGGTGGGCGGCGAGGGGCAGGGTGGCTATTGGGGCGGGCGGTGCGGGTTAATCCAGTATTTTGAAACACTTCCACTGCGCACCTGCCCTGTAGTTGAAATGACAGGTTTTTAAGGCTGTTTTTATGATCTCAGTGACAGATTAACGGTATTTCTACATTACTAACAGGTAAAACACTCTTGAGAACCCAGCTAATCATCTCTGTGGCCTTGGGAAATAATCATGGTGACAGAGCAGAGGGTTTCTGAATAGGGGCCTCAGGATGGGGACACTGGGCACGGGGAGAGGGATTTATGGCGCGTCACCTCGGAATGGGAGGGCGATGGCGGCGTTATCGGGGAGGCATTAGTGTGATTTGACTCCCTGCAGCAACACAGGTGGTGGTGGTGGTGGTGGTGGTGGTGGTTGTGGTGGTGAGATCTGTTTCAAACCATACGAGGTTCTGCTATTGTGTTACATATGGCAGGGTGACGTACAGGGATGTAGGGTGTGTGAGCAAGTGAAGACTATTAAAAGACTAACCCTTTTCTCCTCGACGCTATCAGATTAAGCTCCGTATTGAGAAACTCTTTGGAGTTTTCAAAGGACTCTCTTCAAAGACAATAGAAATGATTAGTCAGCTTCTGATGGACGTTTTTTATTTCCTTAATGGTGATAAAGGACCCTTGTGAAGCTACAACTACAATCACGAAAACACCCTTTGACTATTCCATTAACGCCCATTACAGCCTGTAAATATAGTGGAGATAAGGCGCCGAAATGTTTTTTTTTCTTTCTTTCTTTTTCTTTTTTTTTTTTTTAGAATGTGGCACTAAATTGTCTGATCAGGTCGTATATTGTATTAAATATATTATTTTTGGGGGGAAACGGTTTTCAGATGACCATATCTTAACGAAACAGCGCCGGTTCACCTCTCTTGTTATGGCATCAGGAAAATTCATTGCTTATTCATTCAAGGAAAACTGCGAAGGGAAAATAAATGTCCCTCATTAAATATTTTTCATCGGAAGTTTGAAGCTTGCGAAAAAAAAAAAAAATGTTATCTTTATAGTGTTATGAACAGTAAGGCGTGGAGGAGGACGGGAGGGCGTGCGTTAAGGTTGACCTGTATTTTGAAACGCTTTGCTCTCTTATAACGACTGTTTTCAAAGGCCACAGAGATGATAACCCGGGTTGTCAAGAGTGCTTCTCCTGTTCACAATGTAGAAATATTATTAATCTGCCACTAGAGCCATAAAACACTTTAAAAACCCTGTGTCACTTCAACTTAAGCCTTTTGAATGTAGGGGAGGTGCGGCGCAGAAAATGTTTCAGAATATAAGCCTATATGGGGTGAGCGCTTTGAGGAGAGACACGACGGAAATCACAGTTAGGAGAAAAAAGTTCGATATATCCGTGGAAATATTGAGCTGAAAAAGAATGAGTGATGGATCCTGCCAGACATCATCTCCTTGTCGTTATTGATACAGGAAAGTGGCTTCCATAACACGAGAGAGAGAGAGAGAGAGAGAGAGAGAGAGAGAGAGAGAGAGAGAGAGAGAGAGAGAGAGAGAGAGAGAGAGAGAGAATGTACAATGTTTCAGTGACTCATATTTGCACCACACTCTCTTTAAAAGTTCTGTATCGGAGAGAATACGAAATCAACCTCCCATTCCCTATTACCTTTCTTTGTGTCCATCCAAACAATTTTCAACAGAGCTCTGAATGATGAGACTTTCAGACAGGTTAGGGGTGGAGGTCAAGAGATAGAGACACAGATATTATGAACCACAGTTATTCCCGTCTAGTAACTCCCAGAATTCTGAACGTCAACAAAGGAGAACCGTAATAGTAGAAAAGTCAAGCGACGCAAGACCAGAGGGTGACTGTCGGTGAGATCCTTGCCTTCTACTTCCCTCAGGAGTTGCTGGCCACTTTGTACGGCGGTTACCGGGCTGAGGGCAAGGCGTCTCTGCTCTTCGTACTCAGGTACACCGCTGCCACGGACTACAACACCTTCACCTACCACCTGGACGGCGCCACCTACACCCTCAACTTGGCGCTCAATAATGACTTCACGGTGAGCCTCGGTGCTGGAGAGGTGGTTGAGGTGCTTGTGGGGGAGTGTCCGATGTATGCAAGTGTACAGTGCTTAAAGGAGTGTAATGTTATTCCTTTGAAACTTTCAGTAAAATAGTTACTTATTATTCACACTGTCTCTCTCTCTCTCTCTCTCTCTCTCTCTCTCTCTCTCTCTCTCTCTCTCTCTCTCTCTCTCTCTCTCTCTCTGCATCTAACCATCTTTCTATCTACCTATCTATTCATCTATCTATCTATCTATCTATCCATCTATCTATCTATCTATCTATCTAGCTAGCTAGCTATCTACCTACTTATCTATTTATTTTATCTATCCACCTATTTTTTATCTATCTATCTATCCATCCACCCATTCATTTATTTATCTATCTTTCTATTTATTTATTTACCTATATCTTTCTATCCCTCTAACAAGCCATCTGTTTACATCTCTATACCAACGTCACCATCTGTGCGGCAGGGTGGCGGGCTGGAGTACCGGCTGGGTAACAAGCTGTTTGGGGAGGAGAAGGAGCTGCTGCTGCCTCACAATCGCACTGGATGGGCGGTGGTGCAGCCCGACCGCCCCTACCACCTCCACCACGGCGTGCCCCTCCTGTCCGGCCGCCGCTACGCCCTCATCGCTATCGTGGACACCAATGACGCAAGCAGCAAGGGCGGCCCGCTGTGGTAGTGAGCTGGCTAGGGAAGCACTGCGGAAGGAGACGAGGATGGTTCAGGGTCGTGAGAGAGAAAGAGAAGCGAGGACAGACAGGTAAAGGGAGTTAAAGGGTAGTTAGGTTATTGTTTTGGTATGTGTAGTCATTGTTATGGTTGTTATTGTTGTTGTTGTTGTTATAGTATTAGTAGTATTAGATGTTTTTTATTGATGTTTTATGAGATGGAAGTACCTTCGTGGTGTTGTTTTGTAGTGATAGTATTTGTAGTACTTTGCTTGATGTTATTGTTGTTAATGCACACATAGGAAGAGAATGGTAACCCGTAACCTGTCAGTGCTTATGAGAGAGAATGTTATTATTTATTGCCGATGCGTTCCTTGCTGGGTGCTTGGCTTGGGCGTTCGTTGATTCTGTACGGCACAACAAATATACACAGGGGAAGGAAGCAAGTTTGTTCCCACGCTCTACCTCAGCAAGGCAATGGTGAATGCCGTACACTGTGAGGCGAAGGGAAAAGTTGCCTATAAGCTTACGACGGAGACAAATGGTGATTCTCCTTAGCCATTGAGAACATCAGAACATAAGAAAATAAGGGAAGCTGCAAGAAATCATCAGGCCTACACGTGGCAGTCCATGTATGAAACTCATCTACCCATTTCCACCTGTCATCCTCATCCATAGATTTGTCTGATCTTTTCAAGTTCAAGTAATGACTCAGCACTAACAACCTGATTACTGAGTCCATTCCGTTCATCTACCACTCTATTTGAGAACCAATTCCTTCCTATCTCCTTTTCAAATTTAACTTTTTTCAAGCTTGAATAGTGAAGGTGACGCGAAAAGTGTTTCCTCAGAGGTGTGGTGAAGGAAAGAGTAGTCACAACATCCAGAGCACCCGTGACCCGCCGCTCCCTCCCTGTATGGCTCCAAGGTGAAGGTCTTTGTCTCTTTGGCGTCACGCTCGCTGAGGACGCCTTTTGTTCTCATTCAGTTGAATGCATATCGCTTGATGTGAGTGCGAGGTGCAGCGATGCCTTTATAAAATTTGTCTCGAATTGGTTATTTTTTTTTTCTCATCAGAAAAGCGGTGTGTTGTGGTTTTCATTATGAATCGGACCAAGAGGCATTATAGGTCACAAGAAGGGAGAGGAGACTGCAGGCAGCATGGAGGAGGAAAGGGTCAAACAGTGCAGACGGGCAAACAGTCAGACACACAGATGAATAGATATACAGACAGACAGACAGATGGATGGACAGAGTACAGACACAGACACGTTTTGCTGATAAAATCTTTATTATAAATTAAGGTTCAATTGAGTGGACGCCTTCCCTGGTGATTTAGTCAGGCCGTGTGAGCACACCACTAGTACCCGCCCTTGCCATAGCCGCCGCCATGCCCGGCGCCATGTCCTCCATAGGCACTGCTATATCCCCCTTTGCCATAGCCGCCGCCATGCCCGGCACCATGGCCACCATACCCGCCACCGTGGCCGCCATGTCCACCATATCCACCACCGTGGCCGCCATGTCCACCATATCCGCCACCATGGCCGCCATGTCCACCATAACCACCATGACCACCATGACCACCATAGCCGCCACTATGGCCACCATAACTCTTGTGGTTCTGGTTTCCGTAGTAACCCTTGTGGCCGCCCTGGTCGCCGTAGGCACTCTTCTGGCCGTAGTAGCCGTCGTTGCCGTAATGGCCCTTGTGGGAGGAGCTGTCGTCGTGGTACTTGGACTGGTCGTTGTAGCCCTTCTTGCCGTGGGTGTCGTGGTACTTGCCGCCCTGCAACGCGCCACACACTTGTTACTTACCACACCTAAATACTTCACCCTGGCCAAGGCAATGTTTTTCAGGCTTTGTTGTGGCCTCCCTGACTGAGGGGACTGAGGGACAGCACAGCATCGGCCAACAAACCTCTACTGAGCTGTTCCATTTTCACCTAAAGCAAGACTACTTGGCAGCCATAGAGACAATCTTTAGTGATGCAATCTCATAACACCCAAATATTAACCCTTTCACTGCTTGACTATTTTCCCATAATCCCTTACAACTTTATACTACAGTCTCTTGAAAATAATTAACTTCCTGTTCTCTTTTTTTTTTTTTTTTGTCAGTGTCCATATCAACTATTCTTTACGGTGCCCTCAATGTCACCCACCTTGTACTCTCCTCCCTTATAGGCCTTGCCGTGGTTGCCCTTGTGGTAGCTGTCATAGTCATCGTAACTGTCATAGTACTTGCTGTTGTCACCATCGTCGTAGAACTTCTTGGTGTGCTGGTACTCCTCCTTGTGGTACACGTTCTTGAATCCCTGTGGGGGAAGAGGGGGTGGGGGGTGCTTGGTAGCGATCATAATTGCCTCTACTTTTAATTGCCTCAGGACTATCTAGCTCTATAAAGGATACAAGGGATGCATAATATACCTAACAAGGGGAATAAAGTAAAGAGTAGATTAAGAGTGAATGTGATGGAGATACTGAAGTAGCATAAAGGATATAACAAGATGGAAGACAAGATCATTAAAGTTTAAAGTTTGGAAAATAATAAAAGTAACATATTCAAGCTTGATTAGATTAAAAAAAAAAGGGAGGAAATTCCTTCACAAATGGAATGAATGGGACAGACTCGGTCATTATGCTGCTGGTGCCGAGTCAACAGGGGGATTTAAAAGACTACATGAATTTACAGTTAGAAGCGATATATCGGTGTATATGTATGCTTTAATACAGACAGTGCCACGTGTAGGTCCGATAGATTCTTGCACCTTTTCTTGTGGTCTTACGTTCTTATTTAAAACCTGAAAATATATGTGTAAAAGACAACTTGTACACTTTCCACCAGTATGAAGGATGTGAAGAAATCAGGAAATGTGTGTGTGTGTGTGTGTGTGTGTGTGTGTGTGTGTGTGTGTGTATGTGTGTGTGTGTGTGTGTGTGTAGGGGTACCTTATCGTTGTGGCCCTTGTTGTTGTAGCCCTTGTCGCCGTAGTGGTGGCCCTTCTTGCCCTTCTGGCCGTAGTGGGAGTCTCCGTAGTGCTTGTACCCGTCGTCATGGCCCTTGTACTTGCTGCCGTGAAGGTCGTGGTAGGACTGTACCGGGAGGGAAGGAGTGGGGAAGATGATGATGATGAGAGAGAGAGAGAGAGAGAGAGAGAGAGAGAGAGAGAGAGAGAGAGAGAGAGAGAGAGAGAGAGAGAGAGAGAGGTTATTATTATTATTATTATTATTATTATTATTATTATTATTATCATTATTATTATTATTATCATAATTATTAGTGTTTTCGTCGTTGTTATCAATACTGCCATTATTCTTATTGGAGTTGGGTTCTCGTAAACAGAAACAACCTGAAGGTAGTGGTGGAAGAGCATTGAAATAGATGACTTTCCCTCACCACCACCACCATCACCGCCTCCTGGAAACACTCACGCTATAGCCCGCCTTGCCGGAGTCGCCGTAGTGATTTCCCTTGTGGCCTTTGTCCCCGTAGTAGCCTTTGTGACCCTTGTAGCCGCCCTTGTCGTGGTAGCCGTCCTGGTACTTGCTATGGCCGCCGTAGGACTTGCCGCCGCCGCCGCCTCCGTAGCCTCCGTAGCCGTCATAACCTGCACGGAGGGGAGAAACGGAGTGTACCCTTGAGTCAGTTTCTTAAATTGGATAGTTGCTTGCACCCCTGGGGCCTGTGAGTGCCGTGACACAGCTCCTCCCTCCCGCTCCACGATCGTCCCTTCATTCTCCTCTTCAAACCGGTCTCAGGTTGCTCATTAACTCGTATTTCTCCTGCCATCCGAGGACAGCGTAAAAGGCACGCGCTGTTTTATTACCGTGGCTCTCCCTTCTACTTATTCACCAAGGATGACTGTTCAGCTCCGCCCCTGCGCTTCCTCCTTACAGAGCCTTACAAGCCGCTCCCGAGGAATGAGGAAAAATATTTTTCGTACCCAGACAAGTGGAATTAATGCAACCCTTCAAACAAGACTGGTAATATCCGCCGACAAGATGGTGCTCAGTGAGTCAAATTAGTTCTGCCGTGCGTGGAACCTCGAGACGAACCTTGCTTTGCGGAAACAACACAGCAATTATAGTGCAGGCAGAAGTTGTGTTTGAACTCACCTGTAGCGGCGGCGTGGAGGTCGTGGGCCGCCACCACTGCTACTTGCTGGGTCTCCTCGGGCAGGATAAGTTCTGCCTCCCCAGGGTGCTGGAGGGGCCGCAGGGGATATTGCTGCTGCCCCGCTGCCGCAGAGGTTACAGCCACCACCAGCAGCGCCAGTAGTGACCGGTAAGCCTGCGGGACAATTGAGTCAGCAAGCCTCGCTACTTCCCACGGCAATGTGTACCGCCAGAACACACCAACACCCGCTTTGTGATTCATTCGTCGCGTTACGTATTATGTTTCTACCAAAATTATCTCTTATAGTGAGCTGAGAAGTTGATGCTTCATCCTTTATGAAGAGTTACGCTTTTGTGCCGAGCAATGTCGATCAGAGCAGAGTCACCCGTCTGTAACTTTTCTCAACTCACTGAAAAGAAAATCCAGACTCAGAGCTCCATTCAGGGGAGTCATATACATTCATGAGACTTCTCCTTGGGTGCAAATCATGGCTGTCAAAAAAGTTGACTCAGGAAAGAAATACTCGTACATAAGATATCGTAACCACTATTGCGAGGAAAAGGCCAAGAAAAGTATAAGTGAAATGTTTGCTTTAGCAAACATTTAATTTGATGTAGTCTATTAATTGTCGTTTGCTTACGTTTCACTCTTGTTTGATAACCTTCGCCATAATGATATTCAAGTACACTAAAACAAGCACAGATAATGACAATGTTGTTTGTCGCCGCTCCACCCCAGATCGATGCTGCGTCACCCCGGCTCGTAATTAGACGAACATAGCCTCGTTGACGGGGACACCATGGTGACGCGGATATAGTGAGAGAGAGAGAGAGAGAGAGAGAGAGAGAGAGAGAGAGAGAGAGAGAGAGAGAGAGAGAATATCTCAAACGCAAGGCACCTTTCCTCAGGCTGTGCAGTGGTTGGCGTTCGCTCAGCGGCCAGGGTGAGATGGGTTATTGTGCTCATTGAGACACCACATGCACCAGTCTTCTTCCAGGTGCTCCTTGATCACTCTCCTCGAGTTACATTGTTGTGCTGCTATTGTAGGTGTCTTTATGCATATTATTATTATTATTATTATTATCATTATTATTGTGGCAATGTAGGAACGAACATAAGTTTAGTTTGCAAGTGTTTTTCTCACACTAGCTGGACCGAGCCACAAGTTGGAAAAAGAATTATGAAAAAAAAAGTAGAAAGAAAAAGAAAAGAAACAAATAGCAAGTCACACAGGCTGTCAGGAGAAGATGAGAGGCAATCAGCGTTTATTGGAGTGGCCTGAGTGCCTTCCAAACGTTCTTAAGTAGCAATTACAGGTGCTTATAAAATACTGTTTCTGCTTTGGGGGAAAACGAGAAATCTAGGTCTTTCAATGGCAGACTTTTTTTTTTTCCTCAGAAACTCCTACAACATTTTACAGCTTTATTTTTGTACTGAAGTCTTTAAAAAGATATGTAGCACAGAAAAAGACAAAATATTATGTTTTTTCTCTCTTTAATTCCTGTGTGTCCATGTGTTTTTTATTTTTCGTTATTCTGAATGTTAAGAAAGGGTGAGAATAACGGCAACGGGGTCAGCTGTTTAACGTAACAACATAAGACAACAAGGAAAGCTACAAGAAACCATGAGGCCTACACGTGGCAAGCCCTTTATGAAGCATATCAGCCTAGTATTTTCCGTCTGTCATACTCCTCCATGAAATTAACCAATCCTCTTTTGAAGCTCCCTAATGACTCAGCACTAACTTGATTACTGGAAATAAGAAATATGTAACTGAAAGATAAGAGAAGACAAGTTACAGAATATTCATAACAGAAGAACAGTTGAAAGGAGTGTGCCAAAACTCTCGAGGGGGTGACACAAGCCTTACCATTTTCACTCCGGGCATCTCGCTACAGCAGGAGACACTGAAGAGTCGTTGTCGTGGAGGCCTAGCTGGCACTGTCTTGCTCCGGTGCCGCCCTTCCTCTTTATACTCCATCTTGGTCTCTGGAGCCGATTCGATGCGGTCACGTGGTCCCGACAGGGTGTTGAGGGTGGCGGTAGGAGGATTAGGTGGTTGTGGTGGTGGTGGTGGTGGTCCTCGGAGTCTTAAATGGGTCAGGTGTACTTATGTTGTGATTTAGTGGTTGTCATTAAGGTCACCTGCACCACGCCCACCCACTAAGGTCACGAGATGTTGCTGTTTTGTTTTGTCGTGCTAAGTTATTTGAATTTCACTGCTCGGAACTGTTACTGTTGTCATGAGAGAGAGAGAGAGAGAGAGAGAGAGAGAGAGAGAGAGAGAGAGAGAGAGAGAGAGAGAGAGAGAGAGAGAGAGAGAGAGAGAGAAAGCCCTAAAGAAAAGCCATTAAGACTCCAAACACGAGAGGCCCCATGGGAGTCGAACAAAACTATTGAAAAGCAAGCGAATTTCTCAGTAGTCTGGAATTCACTTTGCCTTTGAATAATTGCACTGTATCACACACTGCATCACCACCACAGAGAATTCCATTCCTGACTGACTGCAGGAATATCACTTATTGTAAATTAACACTCGCTGAAGCGCACAGTAATTTACATGGTGCGATTTTGCTGAAGAGAGAGTCGTGCAGTGAGAGATGCACAAAGGAAAAGGGGAAATCAACAAAGAGTGATCAAAAATATTCTTGACTTTTATGCAATATTTAATGAACATTTAATGAACACTTTGTGAACAAGAAGCCAACTGATCATTTACTGCTAAGGAGCGATAGAGTTCAAGGAGTAACAACGATATAACTGTACTTGCAATGCCAATGAGAAGTAATGAAGATAAAAACAAACACGGAAGTGAAAAGAAATCAAAACTGCTAATTATATTGATGGGGTTAGGAATAATAATAGCGTGCGTGCGTGCGTGCGTGCATGTGTGTGTGTGTGTGTGTGTGTGTGTGTGTGTGTGTGTGTGTGTGTGTGTGTGTGTGTGTGTGTCACTAGTTACATACTTTTAGAGCCTCCCATCCTCTCTCTCTCTCTCTCTCTCTCTCTCTCTCTCTCTCTCTCTCTCTCTCTCTCTCTCTCTCTCTCTCATTGGTGTGTTTTCATTCTGTGTATACAGTTAAGTCGCTCACGTAAAGTCGAGTTTCACTGCGCCGTGCGTGTCGACCTGTTGAGGGGGAGCCGTGAAGAGTGTAATCGGACTAATGGCGTTCTTACCGCCCCACTGGGTGGCCGTGACTTGCGGCGCACACTGCTCTAACCACCGCGCCACCAAAGTTTCCAAACTTTCACAAAAAAAAAACCTCTGTAACTGATTACGAAAAAAAGGAAGTTTTATTTATTTATTTTTGTTTCAGGTTCGTTATTGCTAAATACAACAGACAGCGAACGTAGTATACTTGATTCTCTCTCTCTCTCTCTCTCTCTCTCTCTCTCTCTCTCTCTCTCTCTCTCTCTCTCTCTCTCTCTCTCTCTCTCTCTCTCTCTCTCTCTCTCTGTCTCTCTCTCGGGATAGCAGAACCAGAGAAAGGGACAGTGAGCATTCAGGTAGGTAGAACAATAACAACTCTAGTGATCATCGTGAGATTTTCGTTTCGTCGCTTGGAGTCGTGGCCTGTAAGTGATATCCGAGGTGTGACAATCGGCAGCTGCACTGTACAAGTAGTTCCTTTTTCCTATGCCTTGAACTCTTTCAAGAGGAAGGTTTCAAGACACTTATCCTCCAATATTGGATGATCCTTTTGACATTTCTTTTCGGACTGGCACCCTCAGTGGGCCTTTCTTTTTCGCTCCTTTTTTGATCTTGGATAGCGCCCCTCGTACATAAAAAAAAAAAAAAAAAAATCAATGGAACTCATCCTCGTGTGAGCGCGTGTGTCTCTGGGACCACAGTTCGTTGCTACGGTGCCTCTACTCCTAAAAGAAAGAAAAAAAAAAAAAAAAAAAAATCGGGACTCTTCAATATAGTAAAATTTTCTGAGAAGCTAAACAATAGACAGGCAAGCAAAAAAGAAGTAAACAAACAGATAATTATAGGAATACACACTTGAATAAAACGGTAAATCTGAGAAGGAATTAACCGAAGCAGTGATAAGAAAGAAAGAAGAAGAAAGAGGAAAAGGGCAAGTATGTATTAACAAAAACAGTGATAAGAAAGAAAGAGAAAAACAAAAAGAAGGGGAACCGTGGAGGACTGGCTCCTCTTCCTCGCCTCGTCGCGCTGCCGTAAATCCTGAGCGTGAGTGGTGTAGGAGATGCAATCTCTGCTGCGGGGGAGGGAAGAGGATGTGTCGAGGCACTATACAAGGGCGGGCACGGCTGATGGTACATAAGGCTGGTGTCGGCGAGGAGGCAGGGGGGGGGAGAGTGGCCATGCGGTAATAAGGGTGTGACACTGAGAGACTTACTTCAGATAAGTGTGTAGATGGTCGATGATAATAAGATAATTTTTAAAGAGAAGAGAAGTTAGCAAAGGTTCTAATGAAATGTTTCAGTGCGGCGGCTGGTTTCCGTGGAGTTTGAATTCAGGATTACTACAGAGTGTATCACTGGTCTTTCTGAGTTGGCCAGACCGGCGTCACCAGCATCCTGGATGGCTGTCTCTCTCTTTAGGACTTCCTTCAGAAAGAGAGATTGATTGCCATGCTGCGTCTTGTTTAAACCTGTTCCAGGCGGCGTAGCGGGGGATGGCCGAGTGTCCGCAACTTGCTTCTTTCCAGCATGTTGGATATTTTAAAGGGTGCCAGGCGGCGAGGAATAGCAAAGGAGAGTGATCACATCCACAAAACTACTAAAATTGAAATATCTTAGTAGGATACATCACTACTCTAAGAACCGGTTAAGCTGTAGTCGAGGAAATGGATAATGTGCGGAATGTATGAAAAGTGGCGTATCCCGCAGGAACCTCAACATTCGTACAGATAGACACGACTGTAGGGACGCCCGCAGATCCACTATTACCTTGATGACGCAGTATAGCTGTGTATCTAGGTGTGTTTGAGAGTTTAGCTAGCTTTAGTTTGTGGGGCATGGCAGTGCATTTCACCCTGTTATTGTGGATGGCAGCGTTTGTGTACCCCATGCTGTGGTGTCGTTCGGGCAGAGTGGAGGCAATCCTGGTTAGATGCGGCAGCTTTGATGACGGTATTGGGTTCACTCCCTCCAACAGGTATCATAATGAGGCTTGCCATCAACCCCTATTATATGCCGGGCCTGATGCTCTTGATTCCCGTTGATGAGACTGTGGTGTTCTTTTCCTTAGCTCACTGACCATCACACGTCCCATCATAGTAAACACTGAGGGAAGGAAGGAAGGAAACCACAGTTGTAACTTTGTATATTCCATCTTGTAACCCTTTTTTTTAAGATGTTACGTCCCTCTTCTGCCAGGGATTGAAGGCTGTAAGTATGTATGTGTGTGTGTGTGTGTGTGTGTGTGTCAGTAGGGGTAGTGCAGCACAGGGATCAGTTGAAGGAAAGCACGTCAGGCAGGGAAAGGACTGCTGGGTTGTGTTACAGTTCACTGACAGGAAGGGATTCTTGTGGCTTATGTTTGCTGTACAGAATTGCCGGACATGAACCAGAATGCAGTGCTGCTAGTGAAACATCAGTGACGACAGAAATACAAGGAAAACAAAGGAAGTCGGGAGGGAGGGATAAGGAAAGGTGCCAGTTATGCAATGTTCGTATAATTTTGACAGAGCAGGGTGGTGATTCTCTCTCTCTCTCTCTCTCTCTCTCTCTCTCTCTCTCTCTCTCTCTCTCTCTCTCTCTCTCTCTGTGTGTGTGTGTGTGTGTGTGTGTGTGTGTGTGTGTGTGTGTGTGTGTGTGTGTGTGTGTGTGTGTGTGTGTGTGTGTGTGTGTGTGTGTGTGTGTGTGTGTGTGTGTGTGTGTGTGTAGGATACCTCTATTATCCCCTTTTGTAAGAATACGAGACTCTCCAACCGGTATATGGATAGCTACCTGTTGTTGTTGTTGTTGTTGTTGTCAGTGTCATCATCACTGTTCCTATTATAAGTATCCAAGAACATGCACGCGATGAAAAGGAGTAAGAAGAAAGATAATCACTGGTCCCATGACAGCCTCCTCTTCCACCCTCACCTCTTTCCTGCTCTCCCTGCCCTCACCACTTGCACCCTCGCTTCATCTCATGCACGCCCTTCCTTCACAATCGCCTCCTCCTTCCTCATCACACTTCCACGATGAACCTTTGCTAATCTACTCCTCCTCTTAATTTGTAACTCATCGTGTGTATATTAGTTCAAGCTACCTTTCCTTACCTGAATTTAGATTTTCTTTTAAGTATTCTTGTATTATTTAAGTAATAGAAAGAGAGGGAAGAAGAAATGAAAGATAGGAGGAAGAATTACAGTTGTTCAAGTGACATAGAGAAGGAATACAAAGGAATACAAAGGAAAGAACAGACAGCAACAGCCCTACTGGGCCTAACGAGGCTGTCTGTGTGTCTATTCTACCACTACCACTACAGATTCTAAGAGTTAGAGGATGGAGGACACTAGAGATCAAGGAAGGAAAAACAGGAGAGTATAGGGAGGAGGAAAGGCTAAGATGTGATAGGAAAGGATGAAAGAGAAATTATACTATTCACTACACTAACTAACAAAAAAAAAAAAAAAAAAAAAAAAAAAAAAAAAAATTTATGTAGGCGCAAAGTACGTTATATGAGGGGTTGCTGCGAGGTGATTGTCCAACCTTTGTTTAAAAGTTTCTATTGTGTTACTATCGACAATATGTGCTGGGAGAGAGTTCCAGACATTTACAATTCTATTAAAGAAATAATACTTAGCCTCGTCTGATCTGAAACGCTTACCTATAATCTTGTAGCCATTATTTCGAGTGGTGTTGGAACTGTCAATGATGAGATAGTTGTTTACATTTACGTTATCAAAGCCCCGACACATCTTAAACAATTCAATTAAGTCACCTCGAGCAGGAGGAGGAGGAGGAGAAGAGACCATTTTATTGTGATCATCCTGTGCTAACATTCACATCACTTAAAATGGTTTCCACAGAGATAAAAATAAAGATAAAAAAAACGATAAAGATAAAAAAAGAAAAAAGATGATTAATTTTGTTCTTTCGAGGCTGCGTTTATATTTACATAAGAGATTGCAGCACAATACATGTTTTAAAGCAATCTAAAATTTGTTTCCATGGACGTAGAGAAAGAAAAAAAGAGAGAAAAAGAGAATAGGAGATTAATGTTGTGCTTTCCATACGAAAAGAAACTGAAAGCTGAAGGTGATTATAGAAAATATTGCGTAGCTCTGAAAAGGCTGAGGAGTGGCGAACAAGAATGAAAACAATAAATATTACTCTTACTTTTACATTCAAAGCTTAAAAAAAAAATAATAATAATAATAAATAAATAAATAAAAGCTATGTAAGAGACTACAGTACAATAAGTGTCTGAAAGCTGAAGGTGATTATGGAAAGTATCATACAGCAGGAGACGGGTTGAGGGGCGTCGTTTAACCCACCAAGGATATAAAATAATACCCAATACTGTTATTTTTTTCTGCCAAGCGTGGTGATCGCTAAAGTTTCCTTGGGTTGGCGCTTGTTAGGAACATCTGTCCTCTCCTCTTTCTCCTCCTTTCCTCCAGCTTCTACCGATATTCCTCCCTCTCTTTAGCCATTTCCGCGACTTTTAGTTTTCTCTCCTTGTGTCGCCTCCCACTTTCCTGCCCTCCTTTAAGAAACAGCTGTTATTGATGTTCTCCTCCTCCATCTCCTACTCCTACTTCTCTACCTCCTCCTCCTTCTTCTTCTTCTCCTCTTTCTCCTTCTCCTCCTCCTTTTCTTTTTTTTTGTTTCTTTTTTTCTTCTTCTTCTCCTCCTCCTCCTTCTTTTCTTCTTCTTCTTCTTCTTCTTCTTCTTCTTCTTCTTCTTCTTCTTCTTCTTCTTCTTCTTCTTCTTCTTCTTCTTCTTCTTCTTCTTCCTCCTCCTCCTCCTCCTCCTCCTCCCCGTTCGACTTAGCCTTGATTTCTGGCATCGTGATGTATGGGACTTGAGGAGTGTGTGTGTGTGTGTGTGTGTGTGTGTGTGTGTGTGTGTCCAGTATTCTCCTGACATTTCTTTACTATATATTTCTCCCCATTAGTCAGTAGAAGTTTATTGCGATGTTTGAATTGTCCGTAAGAATTTATGATGCATGACTTCTCTATAATGAGCATTGTGATAAGGATAGGGATGAAAATATTAGGTCTACTCTCTCTCTCTCTCTCTCTCTCTCTCTCTCTCTCTCTCTCTCTCTCTCTCTCTATGAAATAGATAGCATTCATTGCTTTATACCCCAGCTTAGTTGAGAGAGAGAGAGAGAGAGAGAGAGAGAGAGAGAGAGAGAGAGAGAGAGAGAGAGAGAGAGAGAGAGAGAGAGAGAGAGAGAGAGCGAGCACAAAAGACTGCGTATATACGATATCCCTACGTACTTCTTTTATAAAATCCAACGAATGCACCTAATATTTTCATCCCTATCACTATCAGAGAGAGAGAGAGAGAGAGAGAGAGAGAGAGAGAGAGAGAGAGAGAGAGAGAGAGGAAATGCCCAATACAAATCTAAAGCTCCACGTAAAGCCTCCCCAGCTGGTGAGGTCAAGGACGTTCCTGGCACACATGGGGGTCACACTGCTTCCTGGAAAACTCTGATTCACTGTGACTTTTAACTAACCATTTTTCGCCAGGTGTTTAAAAAAAAGCAGTTGTGGATTTACGAAAGATTTTTAACGCCTCGAGAGAAAACAAAAGCTTGGTGTGTATTGCGCGAGTCAGTGTATTTGGTCGCGTTTGGAGCACCGGATCAGATTTTTTCGGTAAAACAAAGAAGAATGACGCAGGTGTGGCAATTATGAAGGGAGGGGGAGAGAGAGAGAGAGAGAGAGAGAGAGAGAGAGAGAGAGAGAGAGAGGGAGGGAGGGAGGGTGACTTGACGAGAAAGGAATGAACGTGGTGGGCGAGGGTGAAAAGAATACAGGTGGACGAGGGGAGAGGAATAAAGCTGGAGGGGAAAGTAGGGAGAAGGGTGAAGTTGTAAGGGGGGAGTGAGAGAAGGTGGGTGACATTGGGAAGGGAGGTGCAGAAGAATGGAATTAAATGGTAGGGGACGAGGCGAATGGGAGAGAAGTGAGGTTGCAGAGGGGATCGGAAGGTGAAAGAATTGAAGTTGTGGATGAAGAGAGGCAGAAAAAAAAGTGGAGGGAAATGTGGGAGATGAGTGAAAGAAGAGTGAAGTTAGAGAGGAAGAAGAGGAAAGAAACTACGTAGATGGGGGAAGGGGAGGGGAATGAAATAGATGATGAGAGAAATTCCAAGGCGAGTGAGAAAAGAATGAAATAAGAGAGGGAGAGGAAGAGAAATGAAACTAATTGCAGTAGGGGGAGGTAAGTGAAACTGGAGGGAAGGGGAAGAGGAATGAACGAGAAGGGAGAGAGGAATTCAGCTGAAGAGTGAGAGGGAGAGTAACATCGTGTAACAGAATTTTAACTTCTTTGCTTTAGTCAGTAAATGTTATTTTCTAATTGCTTTTATTTAAAAATCAAAGAAAATGACAGTTATTCCCTTTAATTTTTTTATATATTCTGATCTGGACAACGATGTCTTGAAACTAACCTGCTATCAAATATCCAGACCTTGTGTCATCCACTGCGCCAGTACCACACTGCTCTGAGCTCCTCAACCCCACTCCTCCAAAGGGAAAGCAGCAGTTTTTACAAAGTAAAAACAGTTCAGCAGATAAAGTCACTGATCCAGATTTCAAAGGCGCAGCTGAGGAGAGAAACCCTTACTATCCCAACCAAAATGACGTCAACGACCTGATCAGAGATCTTGGTCTCACAAAGTCTAATACCGAGCTTTTGACGTCGAGACTCGAGCAGTGGAATTTGTTAGATGAAAGTGTGAAAATATCAAGACAGAGAAACATCACCAGCATTTTTCAATCTTTTTCACTCGTCAAGATGAGATTTGTTTCTGCAACAATGTGACCAGTCTGTTTGAGGCAATTGGAATCCCAGGTAACCCCAACGAGTGGCGCCTCTTCATCGACAGCCCGTGCATCACACAAAACCAGTTAGTCGTGCTGACTAACTTTTCTTAGTAAAACCCATGGGGTCTAGAACGAGTGGCAGCATTAGTCCACAGTGACTAACATAATGTTAGTCAATTTGTGACTAACTGAGCACTCAACCTGAGTATGGTCTTACTCAAATATATCTGACTAATGCCTTCGTACTGTTCACTGCTTCTACTAACCACATTAGTAAAGTGGATCATAGGTTAGTCAATTAAATGACTAATTAGTTAGTCTTTCTTAGACAGATGATGAATCATTAGTACCTTTAATACTAGCAGCTAGCTACTGCTGTCTTAAGGTTAGGGAAAGAATAGGTAATAAATTCAATATATTCATATACAATTAAATGTTCCCTCCATTTCATTGCATTAAAAAAAAATAAATAAAAAAATAAACACTATAATTTTTATCATCTATAGTATAATATGCTTTTCACTTGAACATTTAACAGAAAGCTCCCCTCAAAACTGTAATGATATATAAAACAGATGTAAAAAATAAACTCCATTAGTAACACTTCATCCTAGCATGAGAGAAAAAAAAAAGCAACACAAAAACAACCTTTTTTGACAAGCCATTAAGTAAATAATACACATTTGTGAGTATTAATCACTAAAACTTGCAATGTGGAAAAGAAAGTAAGCATCTCTTAAGATATGAATATTAAACCTTCCTCCCATTCATAAACTAAAGGAAAAAATATGTAAGTAAAGTTAACATAAATTAAATGTAAGGAGTTACAGACCCTGTAAAGAATAATTAATTAGTCCATTGCTAATCATTATATCACAGTACTTTTAAGAAACTTAGGGAAACAACCAGTGCAAAAATAGACATTTAACCTTATTTATACAAGCTTTTAACCCAGATCATATCCATGTCACCATTAATCCTTTAAAGCCACACAAAAAAAGAAAATGAGTATTTCTATGGGATATACTATCTAAACAAATCTACAGAAATGCTCAGAACAGTAATAAAGAAGCTTCACATATCACTTGCAATACCATAGAGAAAAAAAAAAAAAAAAAAAAAAAGGTAAAAAATGCATAAAAAAAAAAAAAAAAAAAAAAAATATATATATATATATATATATATATATATATATATATATATATATATATATATATATATATATATATATATATATATATATATATATATATATATATATGCATCATATGGTACATGAAGAATACTTCCCAATTTGGAGAGAGAGAGAGAGAGAGAGAGAGAGAGAGAGAGAGAGAGAGAGAGAGAGAGAGAGAGAGAGAGAGAGAGAGAGAGAGAGAGAGAGAGAGAGAGAGAGAGGCATTATGTGTGGAGTTGAATATATTTAGAAGCAGATTTATGCATTTTTGTAGCTCAATTCTGTCTTTACTTCATTGAGTTTTACAAGTAGAGATCTTGTTTTTGAAGTGTTACCTTTGTCATACTTGATACCTAAGAGATGGGATGTTGTGAAACGGAGGAAATGTTCACAATTTTTTGGGTGTTCAATATTAAACACAAAGCCCTGCTACCAATGAGACTACAGCCATAGAAATACATGTTGGTTCAGCTACAGGTGCACCATCAAATACACACTAGACTGCCCTGTTCTTAGTTCTTCTTCTGGTACCTTAAGGAAGAAATAATAGTGTAAACATTAATAACATTTTGACATTAAAATAAAATTTATATGTAGATGTATATCTTAAGGTGATAATATATTCAAAAATTTCAATATATACACACCACTCTAAAATCAAAGGTACTGAAATTTAACCTTAGTAAAAATGGAGTCTTTCCTTTCTCCAAGCAGGTGAAGTAACCCCAATATAACTAAGCAAGCATCTGGTGCAAATAAATAAATATATAAATAAATATGATAATAAGTAAATCAAATAAACAAAAGAAAATTAACTGTGTAAGGAAAAAGTGAAGATACGGTCACATCCAATAGGACAGTCCACTAATTTGAGTACCAATCTTTTAAAAGTCTCCTGTAATTATTGCTTTATCACATAAGAATTAACAAAAATAAAGCTCCTCGATGGTTCTACTAATTATATGAATGACAAGCATTTTGATTAAATGCTCAGAACGACCAGTATACTAATGATTTTTGTCCTTTGTGTCACAGCAGCAAATCTTTTGTACGAGTATGCGGTTATGTTTTTTACTTGAGACACTATTTGGGTAATATCCTAATGCAATAATGCTTTGTCTAGCAAGTCCTCTTAAGAATATGATGAGTACTGATCGAAAAAAGAAAGAAAGAAAGAAAGAAAGAAAGAAAGAAAACCCCAGCCGAACCTACATGCCCCGACATAATGCACTGATGTTCCGAACTCCCGATTCTTCTCATCATATCCACCAAAACAGTGTGAGAAGTCCTGAACTTCATCACAACCATGGAAGAAACCTTTATCAGACTGTTTGCACTTGCGCTAGTGCCTGGAAAAGGTGACTCCAAGAATTCTATCTCCACACGAATTAGTGACCTGTCTTATTGGACTGCAAGGGAAGAGGATGCAGCTAACATTTCTAAAAAGATTGATAATATTTACATTTTAAATTTCAAATTGGACAGCCTATTGGGTTTATTTACACTAGAAATAATGTCTTTCCTTACGAGAGAGAGAGAGAGAGAGAGAGAGAGAGAGAGAGAGAGAGAGAGAGAGAGAGAGAGAGAGAGAGAGAGAGAGAGAGAGAGAGAGAGAGAGAGAGAGAGAGAGAGATGCTTTACACCTATTAAAATCTTTAACATCACTTATGCTGCAAACAATTATTTAGCCATAGCACTCAGCCAAAAATTTGATAGAAGAGCAGGAATTTAACAATTAAATTAGTACCTTTATAGAAACTGGTGCAAGCATTACAGTTAGATAGGTCATGCTTAATACAATGTTTGGTTTTTGCATGCAGCATAGTTTCATGAATACTAGGCTTATAAAAGTGAAAGATGCATTGCTAATGATGAAAAGATACATATATTAAATTGCTACCAGCTACTGAAATGAACAAATAGAACTAGACATTACTCGCATTGACTTTCATCGTGGTCATAGAGTTCAAGTAAGGTTTCCATATACAGAGGAACTGCTTTTCTTTTTTGAGAATGGCAATTATTGGGAGCCTATATTTCTCCAGCCCTTTCAAAACTGCTACTCTTGGGTCTGGTTCATCTGCTTGTGGTTCTAATCTCAGGAACTCCTTGATTATCTGTAAAGATATAAGCATCAAATAATTATAAGTGAAGGTTGCAGAGATGAGCATCTGCAATAACTGTACTTAGTTATGAGTGCTTATCTCTCGTCACTGAGGCCTTTGAGCCTGAGAGGGAGAATGGAAGTGCCAGTAGTTAAATATCAATTACCTACTATAAAATATAAATAGCTATATACATTATAGCCCTACAAATAAAGTTGACAATTAGTAACAATATGTAGCAAAATCCATAAAGTGTACATATATACACACTTACGCCCTCAAAAGTCTGAATCCACGGGTACAAGTTCAGGATTTCTGGTACAAGAATGTTCCCATTGATTATTTTTTTGCGTCTCTCAGAGAGTGACAACTGCATGAGGCGTTCAGCCTGAGGAAAATCATTAAAGTAAAATTAGTTTTCATAAGTTGACTGTCCCGCCAGCCTCCCTCTCTCCCTCATATATATATATATATATATATATATATATATATATATATATATATATATATATATATATATATATATATATATATATATATATATATATATACAAGTATCATTTTTCAGTGGCTATCCACCAGTACCATTGAAATTGCTTACATAAGAGCAGGTATTTTTAAACAACACCAGTAAAGAAGTCTCTGAAATATAAAAAAGATAAATCAAGCGTACAATTATCACATACCTTATCTAACTCGGGATCTTTCTTCATCCAATGTAGAGCAGGCCACTGTCTATGTCTCTCTAATGACTTATCATCTTCTGAATGGGGCCTTGGTGGAAGGTAAGCCTTTACTCCATACATCAGTGGACACGTAGTCTCTTTTGGCGCTATGCAAGGGATCTTCTTTTTCCTTGACATCACCTCAGTCACTGAGGAATCCTGCCTCTTTCTTGAATTCTGAAACTTGTGCTGGATGCACAATTTCCATTGCAGCTGCAATTCATGCTCCTCGAGATCACTGTTTCTCAGGATGGCAGGAAATGATGTCAAAACAGCATTTGCCATATTCATATACTGTTCTGATGTTGGATAGCTGAAATATGATAATGATAATAATAATAACAATAATAATAATAATAATAATAATAATAATAATAATAATAATAATAATAATAATAATAATAATAACAACATATTATTAATAATAATGTCACAATACCTTGATATGTAATAATGATGATAACAATAATAATGATATCAATCTAGCTAACTATATAGATGGCTTAACTCCTTTTATTGTATTATTATTATTATTATTATTATTATTATTATTATTATTATTATTATTATTATTATTGATGTTGTTCTTAACAATCACCTAATTGTGCTTTTGTCCCAGTGAAATTGGCAGATAGTGGGTACACTATCTGAATAGTACACTCAAAGGTGGTTTCACACCTATCAGTGCCGTATTAGTATCATATAGTGTCAGTGATATTCATGTCACTTTCGTGACGTCTATCCACACATATCCTTTCAGACGTGGAGTTGGCTATGATTGTCATAATTCTTGATGAAGAGCAAGATGCTTGCTTAACAAAAAATAAAGAAAAGAAAAGTGGGTACATGAAACGTGGAAGAAAAAGAGAAACTGAAGGAGATTTTGCTACTCTGTACGAGGAATTAATTAATGATGAAACAAAAATTTTCCAGTACTTAAGAATGTCGAAAAACTGTTTGATGACATTGCTCAGTGATGTGTGGTGTGGTGTGGTATGGTGTGGTGTGTTATGATGTGGTGTGGTGTGATGTGGTGTGTTCTGGTAAGTATAATGTACAATGTGATTAATTACATCAATTAAAAAGAGTATTTATCACCATTTCAATTTCTTCTATTTTATTTCAAACACTTGTCCGACATCCGTGAAAATTTTTAAAATACCAGTGACGACGATATTCCATTTCACGGAACGGAGACGTAACAATCACTTCAGTCAAAACACGGTACTTCGCCGGACGTGTGTAAATGCTTCCGCTGAATTCCAAAATGATGAATTTTTTTTTTTACTGACACTGAAGCACTGAACAGCACGGAACGAATACGGCACTGATGTGTGTGAAGCGACCTTAACCCGTATCCCTCTGGAGGCATATTCCCGAAGTCTGGTAATGTTTTGGCCCATTTACTCTTGTAGCGGTTAGGTTAGGTTAGATTAAGTTACATATAGGTAATTTTGTGCGAGAATCTCAATGAGACTATTTTAGAGAGAATCCTACAGTTAGTTTTGGAGCTACAGCCTAGTGTCCATACAGGCTGGCGGATGACTCCTTCCAGACTTCAGGAATATGCATTCTGGCCCTTCACAAGAACTGACATCAGATCCCGGTATGAACACAGGCGGTGCATCCCATGTTCTTTTGTCCCTCTTCTCATTGCCTTCCCATGATATATATATATATATATATATATATATATATATATATATATATATATATATATATATATATATATATATATATAACACTCAACATCCCTACATGCAACAAAACTTACCAAAAACACACTCAAAATACACTCAAAACATCCAAAACACAACCAAAACACATCACAACACCCCAAAATACCCACTACACTCACCTAAACACAACCAAATATTGAATATTCACTCAAAACACCCTGTAACATCTGAAAATATCCAAATAACCCACCCCAACCACACTAAATTTATCCAAAACACACTCAAAGCACCCCAATATACCTAAAACTCATCCAAACACACTCAAAAGATTTAAAACACCCAAAATACACTACAACACCCCAAAACTCATCAAACACACCCAAAACACATCAAAACATCCAAAACACACTTAAAGCACCACTCAACACCACAAACACACCCTTAAAGACCTAAAACTACTTGCACACAATCAAATACACCTCAAAAGACCCGACACACACACACCCACTCACCAAAACACTTAAAACAGAAAATAAACCCAAAACAAACCCACTACACCTCAATATACCCCCAAACACATTCATAACACACAAAAACATCCCATAATATACTCAAAACACCCCACACGACTCAAACCACTTACAATATAACTAAAAACATCCTAAACCACATTTAAAACATCCAAAATTCACCCAAAACACAATGATAACAGCAAATATACACCCAAAACACACCTAAACACCACCAAAACACACTCTAAAAACCCCACAATATTCCTACATACATCCTAAACACATAAAACACCCAAAACACACCAAATATTAGAGAACTGCAGTGCAACAAGGGAAACTAAGCTAAATATTGTTTACCTGTTTTGCCTCCTCCTCCATTTCTTTTTATTTCTTCCTTCTCCTCTTTCATTTCTCTTATTTTCTTCCTTCTACTACAACTATCTACACGCCTGACTTTAGAAACAGCTGGAAACACTTGGAAAACACTGGAAATTACGGTAAATATTGAGGAGGCTCTGGAGCAGACCGAGTCCCGAATCCTTGATGACGTCACAGGCGAGGTGCCGGCGCCCCGCTGCCATACGTACGTTACGTATTTCATTTTGAAATTGACCCATAGAAAAAATGAAGCTAGGCTCGAATGCATTATATATTCTGACTTGACAATTACTTGAATTAATATTCACAATATCAAAACACCTCTAGTCTCAGTAGTTATAAAGAAATATTATGTGAAATATGGAAAAAGTGTTGGAAATTTTGACACCATTAAAAACACTGAAAAGTCCACCTATTCCACTTTACACTGGTAAAAAGACATTTTAAAAAATCTGAACTATTTTTTAAAATAATGCACACTTAGTTACAAGCTATAATAAAAAAATAAAGAAGCAAAAAAATGACAAAATCACCACTTTCAACGGGACAATAAGCCTATTCAAATTCCACATACTTAACTCAACAGGAACGCAACATACTTTAAAAATCATAAACGATTTTTTGAAGCAATAAAATCTTCATTAAAGCCTCAAATAAAAAAGCCAAAAACCAGGCTGGGTAAATTTCACCGTACAAACTGCCCCTTATTTACATAAAAAAACAACACCAAATTCAGCACATTTACTTAACTGAAGCAAGAAAAACACTTCAAAAGCAACGAAATATTTTTAGAAACCATAAAATCTTACTATACAAGCCAAATAAATTAATTCAGAAAAAATTGAAAAAAATATTGGAACCAACAAGCCGGAACAGGTGCCAGTCCATCATGGCGGCCCTCGGCGGCGACCTCAGTGGGGGAGCCGGCGGCCATGTTGTCTTATTTATTCCTATATAACACCAAAACCAGGCAATGACGGATATATCTGGCCAGCGGATATGAAGGCTAGACATGTGGATCCATCTTGTGATATGTTAGGCTTACAATAAGTGAGAGACGAGGCAAACAATGGCTAATAACACAGCTGATGGCTTGTTTACATATTGGCGAACATTAAATATTTGAATAAATTTCCAACTCTTTCCAGACTCAGACGTAAACAAAACCTAAATATAAATAATTAATCCCTAAAAAAACTAAATAACGAATAATGAATCCTAAATAAACGAATACAAGACACTACAGGGAGGATTAGGGTGTTGTGAAGGCAGTAAGGCTGACTGAAGGGAGACTGGCCCCGCTGGACTCACCTTACGTACTCGTGCCTCTCTGGTGATGCTTGACGGTGCTTGGTGCAGGAAGGTGTCGGGAAGACGGAAACACTGGTTAATAGAGCGTGTAGGGCAAGATTGACCAGTGCTGACCAAAACACTGCAGCCAGCCAGCCGCTCGCCGTGGTAACCCCCCAGCGCCACCTGTCACTGATCCAACACCCACCCACACACACACACACACACACACAAAAAAAAAAAAAAAAGTTGACATGCTATCAAATAATATGTCAAATAATATAAATATCCTCACTTTCTGACTCTCCTTTCCCCACTCCACCCCCGATAAGTGATTATGAACGCAATCTTCACTCAGTGCGGCACCGTGTCACCGCAGCAAACACGAACCAGGGCAGAATAGGCTCAACTGAAATGCTCCTACTCTCTCTCTCTCTCTCTCTCTCTCTCTCTCTCTCTCTCTCTCTCTCTCTCTCTTCACGACTGACGGAAACACTGGTTAATAGAGCGTGTAGGGCAAGATTGACCAGTGCTGACCAAAACACTGCAGCCAGCCAGCCGCTCGCCGTGGTAACTCCCCAGCGCCACCTGTCACTGATCCAACACCCACCCACACACACACACACACACACACAAAAAAAAAAGTTGACATGCTATCAAATAATATGTCAAATAATATAAATATCCTCACTTTCTGACTCTCCTTTCCCCACTCCACCCCCGATAAGTGATTATGAACGCAATCTTCACTAAGTGCGGCACCGTGTCACCGCAGCAAACACGAACCAGGGCAGAATAGGCTCAACTGAAATGCTCCTACTCTCTCTCTCTCTCTCTCTCTCTCTCTCTCTCTTCACGACTGTTTTTCAAAGCTATAAAGATTATTATCAGGGTTTTCAATGGTGTTTCTCCTGTTATTAATGTAGAAATGTTGTTAATCTGTCACTAAAACCGTAAAAATACCCTTGAAGACCTGTGCAACTACTGACAGAGAGAGAGAGAGAGAGAGAGAGAGAGAGAGAGAGAGAGAGAGAGAGAGAGAGAGAGAGAGATAACTAGCAATAACATTCACACACACATACACACACCAGTGCATTTATACGAAGGACTCTCCTGAACTAGAGGAGGTCATACTTTGATGTATAATTTGGAAATCAGCTATTTTCTTCTATTAAGACACACACAATTAAACGCTGATTTCCGGACGTGTCACTTGCGATCATACCACGTACTCTCGTGGCCTTGCAATGCGCGGCTGCTTAACGGGATGCACGTTCTCTACTTATGATACAAGTTATTTCCGAAACGTGTCATTTTTTTTTCCCCCCTACGTCCACTCAGAGGTCAAGCATACGCAGCTCACTGGCCCTTCCTTCCGCCTCCATCTTTCACTTTGTCCTCCAAAACCGTGGGGAGGGTACAGTGTCGCCCCACACACTCGCCACTCACTTTTCCTGCCTTTCTTACACTCTCGGGCGCCAGCAAGGCCTAGTACCTTTATATATCACACAAAACCAAAGTTAGTCGTGCTGACTAACTTTTCTTAGTAAAACCCATGGGGTCTAGAACGAGTGGCAGCATTAGTCACAGTGACTAACATAATGTTAGTCAATTTGTGACTAACTGAGCACTCAACCTGAGTATGGTCTTACTCAAATATATCTGACTAATGCCTTCGTACTGTTCACTGCTTCTACTAACCACATTAGTAAAGTGGATCATAGGTTAGTCAATTAAATGATTAATTAGTTAGTCTTTCTTAGGCAGATGATGAATCATTAGTACCTTTAATACTAGCAGCTAGCTACTGCTGTCTCAAGGTTAGGGAAAGAATAGGTAATAAATTCAATATATTCATATACAATTAAATGTTCCCTCCATTTCATTGCATTAAAAAAAATAAATAAAAAAGATAAACACTATAATTTTTATCATCTATAGTATAATATGCTTTTCACTTGAACATTTAACAGAAAGCTCCCCTCAGAACTGTAATGATATATAAAACAGATGTAAAAAATAAACTCCATTAGTAACACTTCATCCTAGCATGAGAGAAAAAAAAAAAGCAACACAAAAACAACCTTTTTTTGACAAGCCATTAAGTAAATAATACACATTTGTGAGTATTAATCACTAAAACTTGCAATGTGGAAAAGAAAGTAAGCATCTCTTAAGATATGAATATTAAACCTTACTCCCATTCATAAACTAAAGGAAAAACTATGTAAGTAAAGTTAACATAAATTAAATGTAAGGAGTTACAGACCCTGTAAAGAATAATTAATTAGTCCATTGCTAATCATTATATCACAGTACTTTTAAGAAACTTAGGGAAACAACCAGTGCAAAAATAGACATTTAACCTTATTTATACAAGCTTTTAACCCAGATCATATCCATATGTCACCATTAATCCTTTAAAGCCACACAAAAAAAGAAAATGAGTATTTCTATGGGATATACTATCTAAACAAATCTACAGAAATGCTCAGAACAGTAATAAAGAAGCTTCACATATCACTTGCAATACCATAGAGAAATAAAAAAAAAAAAGGTAAAAAATGCATAAAAAAAAAAAAAAAAAAAAAATATATATATATATATATATATATATATATATATATATATATATATATATATATATATATATATATATATATATATATATATATATGCATCATATGGTACATGAAGAATACTTCCCAATTTGGGGAGAGAGAGAGAGAGAGAGAGAGAGAGAGAGAGAGAGAGAGAGAGAGAGAGAGAGAGAGAGAGAGAGAGAGAGAGTCTACTTTCCATTCATTATATATATATATATATATATATATATATATATATATATATATATATATATATATATATATATATATATATATATATATATATATATATATATATATATATATATATATATATATATATATATATATATATATATATATATATATAAAACATAAGAACAATTCAGTAAGATTTCATGAATACTGGGTTGGGGGGAAAGGGGAAGTACAAGTATTTCCTTTTCCTTTTAGAAAACTTATTAACATAATGTTATGTATTTATTTCACTGATTAATCTTTAACTAGTAATTGACTAGTGTGTGTGTGTGTGTGTGTGTGTGTGTGTGTGTGTGTGTGTGTGTGTGTGTGTGTGTGTGTGTGTGTGTGTGTGTGTGTGCGCGTTGTGTGTGTGTGTGTGTGTGACAGAGAGAGAGAGAGAGAGAGAGAGAGAGAGAGAGAGAGAGAGAGAGAGAGAGAGAGAGAGAGAGAGGCATTATGTGTGGAGTTGAATATATTTAGAAAGCAGATTTATGCATTTTTGTAGCTCAATTCTGTCTTTACTTCATTGAGTTTTACAAGTAGAGATCTTGTTTTTGAAGTGTTACCTTTGTCATACTTGATACCTAAGAGATGGGATGTTGTGAAACGGAAGAAATGTTCACAATTTTTTGGGTGTTCAATATTAAACACAAAGCCCTGCTACCAATGAGACTACAGCCATAGAAATACATGTTGGTTCAGCTACAGATGCACCATCAAATACACACTAGACTGCCCTGTTCTTAGTTCTTCTTCTGGTACCTTAAGGAAGAAATAATAGTGTAAACATTAATAATATTTTGACATTAAAATAAAATTTATATGTAGATGTATATTTTAAGGTGATAATATATTCAAAAATTTCAATATATACACACCACTCTAAAATCAAAGGTACTGAAATTTAACCTTAGTAAAAATGGAGTCTTTCCTTTCTCCAAGCAGGTGAAGTAACCCCAATATAACTAAGCAAGCATCTGGTGCAAATAAATAAATATATAAATAAAAATGATAATAAGTAAATCAAATAAACAAAAGAAAATTAACTGTGTAAGGAAAAAGTGAAGATATGGTCACATCCAATAGGACAGTCCACTAATTTAAGTACCAATCTTTTAAAAGTCTCCTGTAATTATTGCTTTATCACATAAGAATTAACAAAAATAAAGCTCCTCGATGGTTCTACTAATTATATGAATGACAAGCATTTTGATTGAATGCTTAGAACGACCAGTATACTAATGATTTTTGTCCTTTGTGTCACAGCAGCAAATCTTTTGTACGAGTATGCGGTTATGTTTTTTACTTGAGACACTACTTGGGTAATATCATAATGCAATAATGCTTTGTCTAGCAAGTCCTCGTAAGAATATGATGGGTACTGATCGAAAAAAAAAAAAGAAAGAAAGAAAGAAAACCCCAGCCGAACCTACATGCCCCGACATAATGCACTGATGTTCCGAATCCCGATTCTTCTCATCATATCCACCGAAACAGTGTGAGAAGTCCTCAACTTCATCACAACCATGGAAGAAACCTTTATCAGACTGTATGCACTTGCGCTAGTGCCGGCAAAGGTGACTCCAAGAATTCTATCTCCACACGAATTAGTGACCTGTCTTATTGGACTGCAAGGGAAGAGGATGCAGCTAATATTTCTAAAAAGATTGATAATATTTACATTTTAAATTTCAAATTGGACAGCCTATTGGGTTTATTTACACTAGAAATAATGTCTTTCCTTACGAGAGAGAGAGAGAGAGAGAGAGAGAGAGAGAGAGAGAGAGAGAGAGAGAGAGAGAGAGAGAGAGAGAGAGAGAGAGAGAGAGAGATGCTTTACACCTATTAAAATCTTTAACATCACTTATGCTGCAAACAATTATTTAGCCATAGCACTCAGCCAAAAATTTGATAGAAGAGCAGGAATTTAACAATTAAATTAGTACCTTTATAGAAATTGGTGCAAGCATTACAGTTAGATAGGTCATGCTTAATACAATGTTTGGGTTTTTGCATGCAGCATATTTTCATGAATATTAGGCCTATAAAAGTGAAAGATGCATTGCTAATGATGAAAAGATACATATATTAAATTGCTACCAGCTACTGAAATGAACAAATAGAACTAGACATTACTCGCATTGACTTTCATCGTGGTCATAGAGTTCAAGTAAGGTTTCCATATACAGAGGAACTGCTTTTCTTTTTTTGAGAATGGCAATTATTGGGAGCCTATATTTCTCCAGCCCTTTCAAAACTGCTACTCTTGGGTCTGGTTCATCCGCTTGTGGTTCTAATCTCAGGAACTCCTTGATTATCTGTAAAGATATAAGCATCAAATAATTATAAGTGAAGGTTATAGAGATGAGCATCTGCAATAACTGTACTTAGTTATGAGTGCTTATCTCCCGTCACTAAGGCCTTTGAGCCTGAGAGGGAGAATGGAAGTACCAGTAGTTAAATATCAATTACCTACTATAAAATATAAATAGCTATATACATTATAGCCCTACAAATAAAGTTGACAATTAGTAACAATATGTAGCAAAATCCATAAAGTGTACATATATACACACCTACGCCCTCAAAAGTCTGAATCCACGGGTACAAGTTCAGGATTTCTGCTACAAGAATGTTCCCATTGATTATTTTTTTGCGTCTCTCAGAGAGTGTCAACTGCATGAGGCGTTCAGCCTGAGGAAAATCATTAAAGTAAAATTAGTTTTCATAAGTTGACTGTCCCACCAGCCTTGCTCTCTCCCTCATATATATATATATATATATATATATATATATATATATATATATATATATATATATATATATATATATATATATATATATATATATACATGTATATAATATATATATATATATATATATATATATATATATATATATATATATATATATATATATATATATATATATATATATATATATATATATATATATATACAAGTATCATTTTTCAGTGGCTATCCACCAGTACCATTGAAATTGGTTACATAAGAGCAGGTATTTTTAAACAACACCAGTAAAGAAGTCTCTGAAATAAAAAAAAGATAAATCAAGCGTACAAATATCACATAGCTTATCTAACTCGGGATCTTTCTTCATCCAATGTAGAGCAGGCCACTGTCTATGTCTCTCTAATGACTTATCATCTTCTGAATGGGGCCTTGGTGGAAGGTAAGCCTTTACTCCATACATCAGTGGACACGTAGTCTCTTTTGGCGCTATGCAAGGGATCTTCTTTTTCCTTGACATCACCTCAGTCACTGAGGAATCCTGCCTCTTTCTTGAATTCTGAAACTTGTGCTGGATGCGCAATTTCCATTGCAGCTGCAATTCATGCTCCTCGAGATCACTGTTTCTCAGGATGGCAGGAAATGATGTCAAAACAGCATTTGCCATATTCATATACTGTTCTGATGTTGGATAGCTGAAATATGATAATGATAAAAATAATAACAATAATAATAATAATAATAATAATAATAATAATAATAATAATAACAACATATTATTAATAATAATGTCACAATACCTTGATATGTAATAATGATGATAACAATAATAATGATATCAATCTAGCTAACTATATAGATGGCTTAACTCCTTTTATTGTATTATTATTATTATTATTATTATTATTATTATTATTATTATTATTGTTGTTGTTCTTAACAATCACCTAATTGTGCTTTTGTCCCAGTGAAATTGGCAGATAGTGGGTACACTATCTGAATAGTACACTCAAAGGTGGTTTCACACCTATCAGTGCCGTATTAGTATCATATAGTGTCAGTGATATTCATGTCACTTTCGTGACGTCTATGCACACATATCCTTTCAGACGTGGAGTTGGCTATGATTGTCATAATTCTTGATGAAGAGCAAGATGCTTGCTTAACAAAAAATAAAGAAAAGAAAAGTGGGTACATGAAACGTGGAAGAAAAAGAGAAACTGAAGGAGATTTTGCTACTCTGTACGAGGAATTAATTAATGATGAAACAAAAATTTTCCAGTACTTAAGAATGTCGAAAAACTGTTTGATGACATTGCTCAGTGATGTGTGGTGTGGTGTGGTATGGTGTGGTGTGTTATGATGTGGTGTGGTGTGATGTGGTGTGTTCTGGTAAGTATAATGTACAATGTGATTAATTACATCAATTAAAAAGAGTATCTATCACCATTTCAATTTCTTCTATTTTATTTCAAACACTTGTCCGACATCCGTGAAAATTTTTAAAATACCAGTGACGATGATATTCCATTTCATGGAACGGAGACGTAACAATCACTTCAGTCAAAACACGGTACTTCGCCGGACGTGTGTAAATGCTTCCGCTGAATTCCAAAATGATGAATTTTTTTTTTTACTGACACTGAAGCACTGAACAGCACGGAACGAATACGGCACTGATGTGTGTGAAGCGACCTTAACCCGTATCCCTCTGGAGGCATATTCCCGAAGTCTGGTAATGTTTTGGCCCATTTACTCTTGTAGCGGTTAGGTTAGGTTAGATTAAGTTACATATAGGTAATTTTGTGCGAGAATCTCAATGAGACTATTTTAGAGAGAATCCTACAGTTAGTTTTGGAGCTACAGCCTAGTGTCCATACAGGCTGGCGGATGACTCCTTCCAGACTTCAGGAATATGCATTCTGGCCCTTCACAAGAACTGACATCAGATCCCGGTATGAACACTGGCGGTGCATCCCATGTTCTTTTGTCCCTCTTCTCATTGCCTTCCCATTATATATATATATATATATATATATATATATATATATATATATATATATATATATATATATATATATATATATATATATATATAACACTCAACATCCCTACATGCAACAAAACTTACCAAAACACACTCAAAATACACTCAAAACATCCAAAACACAACCAAAACACATCACAACACCCCAAAATACCCACTACACTCGCCTAAACACAACCAAATATTGAATATTCAATCAAAACACCCTGTAACATCTGAAAATATTCAAATAACCCACCCCAACCACACTAAATTTATCCAAAACACACTCAAAGCACCCCAATATACCTAAAACTCATCCAAACACACTCAAAAGATTTAAAACACCCAAAATACACTACAACACCCCAAAACTCATCAAACACACCCAAAACACATCAAAACATCCAAAACACACTTAAAGCACCACTCAACACCACAAACACGCCACAAACACACCCTTAAAGACCCAAAACTACTTGCACACAATCAAATACACCTCAAAAGACCCGACACACACACCCAAACTCACCGAAACACTTAAAACAGAAAATAAACCCAAAACAAACTCACTACACCTCAATATACCCCCAAACACATTCATAACACACAAAAACATCCCATAATATACTCAAAACACCCCACACGACTCAAACCACTTACAATATAACTAAAAACATCCTAAACCACATTTAAAACATCCAAAATTCACCCAAAACACAATGATAACAGCAAATATACACCCAAAACACACCTAAACACCACCAAAACACACTCTAAAAACCCCACAATATTCCTACATACATCCTAAACACATAAAACACCCAAAACACACCAAATATTAGAGAACTGCAGCGCAGCAAGGGAAACTAAGCTAAATATTGTTTACCTGTTTTGCCTCCTCCTCCATTTCTTTTTATTTCTTCCTTCTCCTCTTTCATTTCTCTTATTTTCTTCCTTCTACTACAACTATCTACACGCCTGACTTTAGAAACAGCTGGAAACACTTGGAAAACACTGGAAATTACGGTAAATATTGAGGAGGCTCTGAAGCAGACCGAGTCCCGAATCCTTGATGACGTCACAGGCGAGGTGCCGGCGCCCCGCTGCCATACGTACGTTACGTATTTCATTTTGAAATTGACCCATAGAAAAAATGAAGCTAGGCTCAAATGCATTATATATTCTGACTTGACAATTACTTGAATTAATATTCACAATATCAAAACACCTCTAGTCTCAGTAGTTATAAAGAAATATTATGTGAAATATGGAAAAAGTGTTGGAAATTTTGACACCATTAAAAACACTGAAAAGTCCACCTATTCCACTTTACACTGGTAAAAAGACATTTTAAAAAATCTGAACTATTTTTTAAAATAATGCACACTTAGTTACAAGCTATAATAAAAAAATAAAGAAGCAAAAAAATGACAAAATCACCACTTTCAACGGGACAATAAGCCTATTCAAATTCCACATACTTAACTCAACAGGAACGCAACATACTTTAAAAATCATAAACGATTTTTTGAAGCAATAAAATCTTCATTAAAGCCTCAAATAAAAAAGCCAAAAACCAGGCTGGGTAAATTTCACCGTACAAACTGCCCCTTATTTACATAAAAAAACAACACCAAATTCAGCACATTTACTTAACTGAAGTAAGAAAAACACTTCAAAAGCAACGAAATATTTTTAGAAACCATAAAATCTTACTATACAAGCCAAATAAATTAATTCAGAAAAAATTGAAAAAAATATTGGAACCAACAAGCCGGAACAGGTGCCAGTCCATCATGGCGGCCCTCGGCGGCGACCTCAGTGGGGGAGCCGGCGGCCATGTTGTCTTATTTATTCCTATATAACACCAAAACCAGGCAATGACGGATATATCTGGCCAGCGGATATGAAGGCTAGACATGTGGATCCATCTTGTGATATGTTAGGCTTACAATAAGTGAGAGACGAGGCAAACAATGGCTAATAACACAGCTGATGGCTTGTTTACATATTGGCGAACATTAAATATTTGAATAAATTTCCAACTCTTTCCAGACTCAGACGTAAACAAAACCTAAATATAAATAATTAATCCCTAAAAAAACTAAATAACGAATAATGAATCCTAAATAAACGAATACAAGACACTACAGGGAGGATTAGGGTGTTGTGAAGGCAGTAAGGCTGACTGAAGGGAGACTGGCCCCGCTGGACTCACCTTACGTACTCGTGCCTCTCTGGTGATGCTTGACGGTGCTTGGTGCAGGAAGGTGTCGGGAAGACGGAAACACTGGTTAATAGAGCGTGTAGGGCAAGATTGACCAGTGCTGACCAAAACACTGCAGCCAGCCAGCCGCTCGCCGTGGTAACCCCCCAGCGCCACCTGTCACTGATCCAACACCCACCCACACACACACACACACACACAAAAAAAAAAAAAGTTGACATGCTATCAAATAATATGTCAAATAATATAAATATCCTCACTTTCTGACTCTCCTTTCCCCACTCCACCCCCGATAAGTGATTATGAACGCAATCTTCACTCAGTGCGGCACCGTGTCACCGCAGCAAACACGAACCAGGGCAGAATAGGCTCAACTGAAATGCTCCTACTCTCTCTCTCTCTCTCTCTCTCTCTCTCTCTCTCTCTCTCTCTCTCTCTCTCTCTCTCTCTCTCTCTCTCTCTCTTCACGACTGACGGAAACACTGGTTAATAGAGCGTGTAGGGCAAGATTGACCAGTGCTGACCAAAACACTGCAGCCAGCCAGCCGCTCGCCGTGGTAACTCCCCAGCGCCACCTGTCACTGATCCAACACCCACCCACACACACACACACACACACACACACACACAAAAAAAAGTTGACATGCTATCAAATAATATGTCAAATAATATAAATATCCTCACTTTCTGACTCTCCTTTCCCCACTCCACCCCCGATAAGTGATTATGAACGCAATCTTCACTCAGTGCGGCACCGTGTCACCGCAGCAAACACGAACCAGGGCAGAATAGGCTCAACTGAAATGCTCCTACTCTCTCTCTCTCTCTCTCTCTCTCTCTCTCTCTCTCTCTCTCTCTTCACGACTGTTTTTCAAAGCTATAAAGATGATTATCAGGGTTTTCAATGGTGTTTCTCCTGTTATTAATGTAGAAATGTTGTTAATCTGTCACTAAAACCGTAAAAATACCCTTAAAGACCTGTGCAACTACTGACAGAGAGAGAGAGAGAGAGAGAGAGAGAGAGAGAGAGAGAGAGACAGAGAAAGAGAGAGAGAGAGATAACTAGCAATAACATTCACACACACATACACACACCAGTGCATTTATACGAAGGACTCTCCTGAACTAGAGGAGGTCATACTTTGATGTATAATTTGGAAATCAGCTATTTTTTTCTATTAAGACACACACAATTAAACGCTGATTTCCGGACGTGTCACTTGCGATCATACCACGTACTCTCGTGGCCTTGCAATGCGCGGCTGCTTAACGGGATGCACGTTCTCTACTTATGATACAAGTTATTTCCGAAACGTGTCATTTTTTTTTTCCCCCCTACGTCCACTCAGAGGTCAAGCATACGCAGCTCACTGGCCCTTCCTTCCGCCTCCATCTTTCACTTTGTCCTCCAAAACCGTGGGGAGGGTACAGTGTCGCCCCACACACTCGCCACTCACTTTTCCTGCCTTTCTTACACTCTCGGGCGCCAGCAAGGCCTAGTACCTTTATATATCACACAAAACCAAAGTTAGTCGTGCTGACTAACTTTTCTTAGTAAAACCCATGGGGTCTAGAACGAGTGGCAGCATTAGTCACAGTGACTAACATAATGTTAGTCAATTTGTGACTAACTGAGCACTCAACCTGAGTATGGTCTTACTCAAATATATCTGACTAATGCCTTCGTACTATTCACTGCTTCTACTAACCACATTAGTAAAGTGGATCATAGGTTAGTCAATTAAATGATTAATTAGTTAGTCTTTCTTAGGCAGATGATGAATCATTAGTACCTTTAATACTAGCAGCTAGCTACTGCTGTCTCAAGGTTAGGGAAAGAATAGGTAATAAATTCAATATATTCATATACAATTAAATGTTCCCTCCATTTCATTGCATTAAAAAAAATAAATAAAAAAAATAAACACTATAATTTTTATCATCTATAGTATAATATGCTTTTCACTTGAACATTTAACAGAAAGCTCCCCTCAAAACTGTAATGATATATAAAACAGATGTAAAAAATAAACTCCATTAGTAACACTTCATCCTAGCATGAGAGAGAAAAAAAAAGCAACACAAAAACAACCTTTTTTTGACAAGCCATTAAGTAAATAATACACATTTGTGAGTATTAATCACTAAAACTTGCAATGTGGAAAAGAAAGTAAGCATCTCTTAAGATATGAATATTAAACCTTACTCCCATTCATAAACTAAAGGAAAAACTATGTAAGTAAAGTTAACATAAATTAAATGTAAGGAGTTACAGACCCTGTAAAGAATAATTAATTAGTCCATTGCTAATCATTATATCACAGTACTTTTAAGAAACTTAGGGAAACAACCAGTGCAAAAATAGACATTTAACCTTATTTGTACAAGCTTTTAACTCAGATCATATCCATATGTCACCATTAATCCTTTAAAGCCACACAAAAAAAGAAAATGAGTATTTCTATGGGATATACTATCTAAACAAATCTACAGAAATGCTCAGAACAGTAATAAAGAAGCTTCACATATCACTTGCAATACCATAGAGAAATAAAAAAAAAAAAGGTAAAAAATGCATAAAAAAAAAAAAAAAAAAAAAAAAATATATATATATATATATATATATATATATATATATATATATATATATATATATATATATATATATATATATATATATATGCATCATATGGTACATGAAGAATACTTCCCAATTTGGGGAGAGAGAGAGAGAGAGAGAGAGAGAGAGAGAGAGAGAGAGAGAGAGAGAGAGAGAGAGAGAGAGAGAGAGAGAGAGAGAGAGTCTACTTTCCATTCATTATATATATATATATATATATATATATATATATATATATATATATATATATATATATATATATATATATATATATATATATATATATATATATATATATATATATATATATATAACATAAGAACAATTCAGTAAGATTTCATGAATACTGGGTTGGGGGGAAGGGGAAGTACAAGTATTTCCTTTTCCTTTTAGAAAACTTATTAACATAATGTTATGTATTTATTTCACTGATTAATCTTTAACTAGTAATTGACTAGTGTGTGTGTGTGTGTGTGTGTGTGTGTGTGTGTGTGTGTGTGTGTGTGTGTGTGTGTGTGTGTGTGTGTGTGTGTGTGTGCGTTGTGTGTGTGTGTGTGTGTGACAGAGAGAGAGAGAGAGAGAGAGAGAGAGAGAGAGAGAGAGAGAGAGAGAGAGAGAGAGAGAGAGAGAGAGAGAGAGAGAGGCATTATGTGTGGAGTTGAATATATTTAGAAGCAGATTTATGCATTTTTGTAGCTCAATTCTGTCTTTACTTCATTGAGTTTTACAAGTAGAGATCTTGTTTTTGAAGTGTTACCTTTGTCATACTTGATACCTAAGAGATGGGATGTTGTGAAACGGAGGAAATGTTCACAATTTTTTGGGTGTTCAATATTAAACACAAAGCCCTGCTACCAATGAGACTACAGCCATAGAAATACATGTTGGTTCAGCTACAGATGCACCATCAAATACACACTAGACTACCCTGTTCTTAGTTCTTCTTCTGGTACCTTAAGGAAGAAATAATAGTGTAAACATTAATAATATTTTGACATTAAAATAAAATTTATATGCAGATGTATATTTTAAGGTGATAACATATTCAAAAATTTCAATATATACACACCACTCTAAAATCAAAGGTACTGAAATTTAACCTTAGTAAAAATGGAGTCTTTCCTTTCTCCAAGCAGGTGAAGTAACCCCAATATAACTAAGCAAGCATCTGGTGCAAATAAATAAATATATAAATAAAAATGATAATAAGTAAATCAAATAAACAAAAGAAAATTAACTGTGTAAGGAAAAAGTGAAGATATGGTCACATCCAATAGGACAGTCCACTAATTTAAGTACCAATCTTTTAAAAGTCTCCTGTAATTATTGCTTTATCACATAAGAATTAACAAAAATAAAGCTCCTCGATGGTTCTACTAATTATATGAATGACAAGCATTTTGATTGAATGCTTAGAACGACCAGTATACTAATGATTTTTGTCCTTTGTGTCACAGCAGCAAATCTTTTGTACGAGTATGCGGTTATGTTTTTTACTTGAGACACTACTTGGGTAATATCATAATGCAATAATGCTTTGTCTAGCAAGTCCTCGTAAGAATATGATGGGTACTGATCGAAAAAAAAAAAAGAAAGAAAGAAAGAAAACCCCAGCCGAACCTACATGCCCCGACATAATGCACTGATGTTCCGAATCCCGATTCTTCTCATCATATCCATCGAAACAGTGTGAGAAGTCCTCAACTTCATCACAACCATGGAAGAAACCTTTATCAGACTGTTTGCACTTGCGCTACTGCCGGCAAAGGTGACTCCAAGAATTCTATCTCCACACGAATTAGTGACCTGTCTTATTGGACTGCAAGGGAAGAGGATGCAGCTAATATTTCTAAAAAGATTGATAATATTTACATTTTAAATTTCAAATTGGACAGCCTATTGGGTTTATTTACACTAGAAATAATGTCTTTCCTTACGAGAGAGAGAGAGAGAGAGAGAGAGAGAGAGAGAGAGAGAGAGAGAGAGAGAGAGAGAGAGAGAGAGATGCTTTACACCTATTAAAATCTTTAACATCACTTATGCTGCAAACAATTATTTAGCCATAGCACTCAGCTAAAAATTTGATAGAAGAGCAGGAATTTAACAATTAAATTAGTACCTTTATAGAAATTGGTGCAAGCATTACAGTTAGATAGGTCATGCTTAATACAATGTTTGGGTTTTTGCATGCAGCATAGTTTCATGAATATTAGGCCTATAAAAGTGAAAGATGCATTGCTAATGATGAAAAGATACATATATTAAATTGCTACCAGCTAATGAAATGAACAAATTGAACTAGACATTACTCGCATTGACTTTCATCGTGGTCATAGAGTTCAAGTAAGGTTTCCATATACAGAGGAACTGCTTTTCTTTTTTTGAGAATGGCAATTATTGGGAGCCTATATTTCTCCAGCCCTTTCAAAACTGCTACTCTTGGGTCTGGTTCATCCGCTTGTGGTTCTAATCTCAGGAACTCCTTGATTATCTGTAAAGATATAAGCATCAAATAATTATAAGTGAAGGTTATAGAGATGAGCATCTGCAATAACTGTACTTAGTTATGAGTGCTTATCTCCCGTCACTAAGGCCTTTGAGCCTGAGAGGGAGAATGGAAGTACCAGTAGTTAAATATCAATTACCTACTATAAAATATAAATAGCTATATACATTATAGCCCTACAAATAAAGTTGACAATTAGTAACAATATGTAGCAAAATCCATAAAGTGTACATATATACACACCTACGCCCTCAAAAGTCTGAATCCACGGGTACAAGTTCAGGATTTCTGCTACAAGAATGTTCCCATTGATTATTTTTTTGCGTCTCTCAGAGAGTGTCAACTGCATGAGGCGTTCAGCCTGAGGAAAATCATTAAAGTAAAATTAGTTTTCATAAGTTGACTGTCCCGCCAGCCTCCCTCTCTCCCTCATATATATATATATATATATATATATATATATATATATATATATATATATATACTCGTATATATATATACAAGTATCATTTTTCAGTGGCTATCCACCAGTACCATTGAAATTGCTTACATAAGAGCAGGTATTTTTAAACAACACCAGTAAAGAAGTCTCTGAAATAAAAAAAAGATAAATCAAGCGTACAAATATCACATAGCTTATCTAACTCGGGATCTTTCTTCATCCAATGTAGAGCAGGCCACTGTCTATGTCTCTCTAATGACTTATCATCTTCTGAATGGGGCCTTGGTGGAAGGTAAGCCTTTACTCCATACATCAGTGGACACGTAGTCTCTTTTGGCACTATGCAAGGGATCTTCTTTTTCCTTGACATCACCTCAGTCACTGAGGAATCCTGCCTCTTTCTTGAATTCTGAAACTTGTGCTGGATGCGCAATTTCCATTGCAGCTGCAATTCATGCTCCTCGAGATCAGTTTCTCAGGATGGCAGGAAATGATGTCAAAACAGCATTTGCCATATTCATATACTGTTCTGATGTTGGATAGCTGAAATATGATAATGATAATAATAATAACAATAATAATAATAATAATAATAATAATAATAATAATAATAATAACAACATATTATTAATAATAATGTCACAATACCTTGATATGTAATAATGATGATAACAATAATAATGATATCAATCTAGCTAACTATATAGATGGCTTAACTCCTTTTATTGTATTATTATTATTATTATTATTATTATTATTATTATTATTATTGTTGTTGTTCTTAACAATCACCTAATTGTGCTTTTGTCCCAGTGAAATTGGCAGATAGTGGGTACACTATCTGAATAGTACACTCAAAGGTGGTTTCACACCTATCAGTGCCGTATTAGTACCATATAGTGTCAGTGATATTCATGTCACTTTCGTGACGTCTATGCACACATATCCTTTCAGACGTGGAGTTGGCTATGATTGTCATAATTCTTGATGAAGAGCAAGATGCTTGCTTAACAAAAAATAAAGAAAAGAAAAGTGGGTACATGAAACGTGGAAGAAAAAGAGAAACTGAAGGAGATTTTGCTACTCTGTACGAGGAATTAATTAATGATGAAACAAAAATTTTCCAGTACTTAAGAATGTCGAAAAACTGTTTGATGACATTGCTCAGTGATGTGTGGTGTGGTGTGGTATGGTGTGGTGTGTTATGATGTGGTGTGGTGTGATGTGGTGTGTTCTGGTAAGTATAATGTACAATGTGATTAATTACATCAATTAAAAGAGTATCTATCACCATTTCAATTTCTTCTATTTTATTTCAAACACTTGTCCGACATCCGTGAAAATTTTTAAAATACCAGTGACGATGATATTCCATTTCACGGAACGGAGACGTAACAATCACTTCAGTCAAAACACGGTACTTCGCCGGACGTGTGTAAATGCTTTCGCTGAATTCCAAAATGATGAATTTTTTTTTTTACTGACACTGAAGCACTGAACAGCACGGAACGAATACGGCACTGATGTGTGTGAAGCGACCTTAACCCGTATCCCTCTGGAGGCATATTCCCGAAGTCTGGTAATGTTTTGGCCCATTTACTCTTGTAGCGGTTAGGTTAGGTTAGATTAAGTTACATATAGGTAATTTTGTGCGAGAATCTCAATGAGACTATTTTAGAGAGAATCCTACAGTTAGTTTTGGAGCTACAGCCTAGTGTCCATACAGGCTGGCGGATGACTCCTTCCAGACTTCAGGAATATGCATTCTGGCCCTTCACAAGAACTGACATCAGATCCCGGTATGAACACTGGCGGTGCATCCCATGTTCTTTTGTCCCTCTTCTCATTGCCTTCCCATTATATATATATATATATATATATATATATATATATATATATATATATATATATATATATATATATATATATATATATAACACTCAACATCCCTACATGCAACAAAACATACCAAAACACACTCAAAATACACTCAAAACATCCAAAACACAACCAAAACACATCACAACACCGCAAAATACCCACTACACTCACCTAAACACAACCAAATATTGAATATTCAATCAAAACACCCTGTAACATCTGAAAATATCCAAATAACCCACCCCAACCACACTAAATTTATCCAAAACACACTCAAAGCACCCCAATATACCTAAAACTCATCCAAACACACTCAAAAGATTTAAAACACCCAAAATACACTACAACACCCCAAAACTCATCAAACACACCCAAAACACATCAAAACATCCAAAACACACTTAAAGCACCACTCAACACCACAAACACGCCACAAACACACCCTTAAAGACCCAAAACTACTTGCACACAATCAAATACACCTCAAAAGACCCGACACACACACACCCAAACTCACCAAAACACTTAAAACAGAAAATAAACCCAAAACAAACCCACTACACCTCAATATACCCCCAAACACATTCATAACACACAAAAACATCCATAATATACTCAAAACACCCCACACGACTCAAACCACTTACAATATAACTAAAAACATCCTAAACCACATTTAAAACACCCAAAATTCACCCAAAACACAATGATAACAGCAAATATACACCCAAAACACACCTAAACACCACCAAAACACACTCTAAAAACCCCACAATATTCCTACATACATCCTAAACACATAAAACACCCAAAACACACCAAATATTAGAGAACTGCAGCGCAGCAAGGGAAACTAAGCTAAATATTGTTTACCTGTTTTGCCTCCTCCTCCATTTCTTTTTATTTCTTCCTTCTCCTCTTTCATTTCTCTTATTTTCTTCCTTCTACTACAACTATCTACACGCCTGACTTTAGAAACAGCTGGAAACACTTGGAAAACACTGGAAATTACGGTAAATATTGAGGAGGCTCTGGAGCAGACCGAGTCCTAAATCCTTGATGACGTCACAGGCGAGGTGCCGGCGCCCCGCTGCCATACGTACGTTACGTATTTCATTTTGAAATTGACCCATAGAAAAAATGAAGCTAGGCTCGAATGCATTATATATTCTGACTTGACAATTACTTGAATTAATATTCACAATATCAAAACACCTCTAGTCTCAGTAGTTATAAAGAAATATTATGTGAAATATGGAAAAAGTGTTGGAAATTTTGACACCATTAAAAACACTGAAAAGTCCACCTATTCCACTTTACACTGGTAAAAAGACATTTTAAAAAATCTGAACTATTTTTTAAAATAATGCACACTTAGTTACAAGCTATAATAAAAAAATAAAGAAGCAAAAAAATGACAAAATCACCACTTTCAACGGGACAATAAGCCTATTCAAATTCCACATACTTAACTCAACAGGAACGCAACATACTTTAAAAATCATAAACGATTTTTTGAAGCAATAAAATCTTCATTAAAGCCTCAAATAAAAAAGCCAAAAACCAGGCTGGGTAAATTTCACCGTACAAACTGCCCCTTATTTACATAAAAAAACAACACCAAATTCAGCACATTTACTTAACTGAAGCAAGAAAAACACTTCAAAAGCAACGAAATATTTTTAGAAACCATAAAATCTTACTATACAAGCCAAATAAATTAATTCAGAAAAAATTGAAAAAAATATTGGAACCAACAAGCCGGAACAGGTGCCAGTCCATCATGGCGGCCCTCGGCGGCGACCTCAGTGGGGGAGCCGGCGGCCATGTTGTCTTATTTATTCCTATATAACACCAAAACCAGGCAATGACGGATATATCTGACCAGCGGATATGAAGGCTAGACATGTGGATCCATCTTGTGATATGTTAGGCTTACAATAAGTGAGAGACGAGGCAAATAATGGCTAATAACACAGCTGATGGCTTGTTTACATATTGGTGAACATTAAATATTTGAATAAATTTCCAACTCCTTCCAGACTCAGACGTAAACAAAACCTAAATATAAATAATTAATCCCTAAAAAAACTAAATAACGAATAATGAATTCTAAATAAACGAATACAAGACACTCCAGGGAGGATTAGGGTGTTGTGAAGGCAGTAAGGCTGACTGAAGGGAGACTGGCCCCGCTGGACTCACCTTACGTACTCGTGCCTCTCTGGTGATGCTTGACGGTGCTTGGTGCAGGAAGAAGGTGTTGGGAAGACGGAAACACTGGTTAATAGAGCGTATAGGGCAAGATTGACCAGTGTTGACCAAAACACTGCAGCCAGCCAGCCGCTCGCCGTGGTAACTCCCCAGCGCCACCTGTCACTGATCCAACACCCACCCACACACACACACACACACACACACACACAAAAAAAAAGTTGACATGCTATCAAATAATATGTCAAATAATATAAATATCCTCACTTTCTGACTCTCCTTTCCCCACTCCACCCCCGATAAGTGATTATGAACGCAATCTTCACTCAGTGCGGCACCGTGTCACCGCAGCAAACACGAACCAGGGCAGAATAGGCTCAACTGAAATGCTCCTACTCTCTCTCTCTCTCTCTCTCTCTCTCTCTCTCTCTCTCTCTCTCTCTCTCTCTCTCTTCACGACTGACGGAAACACTGGTTAATAGAGCGTGTAGGGCAAGATTGACCAGTGCTGACCAAAACACTGCAGCCAGCCAGCCGCTCGCCGTGGTAACTCCCCAGCGCCACCCGTCACTGATCCAACACCCACCCACACACACACACACACACAAAAAAAAAGTTGACATGCTATCAAATAATATGTCAAATAATATAAATATCCTCACTTTCTGACTCTCCTTTCCCCACTCCACCCCCGATAAGTGATTATGAACGCAATCTTCACTCAGTGCGGCACCGTGTCACCGCAGCAAACGCGAACCAGGGCAGAATAGGCTCAACTGAAATGCTCCTACTCTCTCTCTCTCTCTCTCTCTCTCTCTCTCTCTCTCTCTCTCTCTCTCTCTCTCTCTTCACGACTGTTTTTCAAAGCTATAAAGATGATTATCAGGGTTTTCAATGGTGTTTCTCCTGTTATTAATGTAGAAATGTTGTTAATCTGTCACTAAAACCGTAAAAATACCCTTGAAGACCTGTGCAACTACTGACAGAGAGAGAGAGAGAGAGAGAGAGAGAGAGAGAGAGAGAGAGAGAGAGAGAGAGAGAGAGAGAGATAACTAGCAATAACATTCACACACACATACACACACCAGTGCATTTATACGAAGGACTCTCCTGAACTAGAGGAGGTCATACTTTGATGTATAATTTGGAAATCAGCTATTTTTTTCTATTAAGACACAAACAATTAAACGCTGATTTCCGGACGTGTCACTTGCGATCATACCACGTACTCTCGTGGCCTTGCAATGCGCGGCTGCTTAACGGGATGCACGTTCTCTACTTATGATACAAGTTATTTCCGAAACGTGTCATTTTTTTTTCCCCCCTACGTCCACTCAGAGGTCAAGCATACGCAGCTCACTGGCCCTTCCTTCCGCCTCCATCTTTCACTTTGTCCCTCCAAAACCGTGGGGAGGGTACAGTGTCGCCCCACACACTCGCCACTCACTTTTCCTGCCTTTCTTACACTCTCGGGCGCCAGCAAGGCCTAGTACCTTTATATATCACACAAAACCAAAGTTAGTCGTGCTGACTAACTTTTCTTAGTAAAACGCATGGGGTCTAGAACGAGTGGCAGCATTAGTCACAGTGACTAACATAATGTTAGTCAATTTGTGACTAACTGAGCACTCAACCTGAGTATGGTCTTACTCAAATATATCTGACTAATGCCTTCGTACTGTTCACTGCTTCTACTAACCACATTAGTAAAGTGGATCATAGGTTAGTCAATTAAATGATTAATTAGTTAGTCTTTCTTAGGCAGATGATGAATCATTAGTACCTTTAATACTAGCAGCTAGCTACTGCTGTCTCAAGGTTAGGGAAAGAATAGGTAATAAATTCAATATATTCATATACAATTAAATGTTTCCCTCCATTTCATTGCATTAAAAAAAATAAATAAAAAAAATAAACACTATAATTTTTATCATCTATAGTATAATATGCTTTTCACTAGAACATTTAACAGAAAACTCCCCTCAAAACTGTAATGATATATAAAACAGATGTAAAAAATAAACTCCATTAGTAACACTTCATCCTAGCATGAGAGAAAAAAAAAAGCAACACAAAAACAACCTTTTTTTAACAAGCCATTAAGTAAATAATACACATTTGTGAGTATTAATCACTAAAACTTGCAATGTGGAAAAGAAAGTAAGCATCTCTTAAGATATGAATATTAAACCTTACTCCCATTCATAAACTAAAGGAAAAAATATGTAAGTAAAGTTAACATAAATTAAATGTAAGGAGTTACAGACCCTGTAAAGAATAATTAATTAGTCCATTGCTAATCATTATATCACAGTACTTTTAAGAAACTTAGGGAAACAACTAGTGCAAAAATAGACATTTAACCTTATTTGTACAAGCTTTTAACCCAGATCATATCCATATGTCACCATTAATCCTTTAAAGCCACACAAAAAAAGAAAATGAGTATTTCTATGGGATATACTATCTAAACAAATCTACAGAAATGCTCAGAACAGTAATAAAGAAGCTTCACATATCACTTGCAATACCATAGAGAAATAAAAAAAAAAAAGGTAAAAAATGCATAAAAAACATATATATATATATATATATATATATATATATATATAAATATATATATATATATATATATATATATATATATATATATATATATATATATATATATATATATATATATATATGCATCATATGGTACATGAAGAATACTTCCCAATTTGGGGAGAGAGAGAGAGAGAGAGAGAGAGAGAGAGAGAGAGAGAGAGAGAGAGAGAGAGAGAGAGAGAGAGAGAGAGAGAGAGAGAGAGAGAGAGAGAGGAGAGGAGAGAGAGAGTGAGAGAGAGAGTGAGTCTACTTTCCATTCATTATATATATATATATATATATATATATATATATATATATATATATATATATATATATATATATATATATATATATATATATATATATATATATATATATATATATATATATATATATATATATATATATATATATATATATATAACATAAGAACAATTCAGTAAGATTTCATGAATACTGGGTTGGGGGGAAGGGGAAGTACAAGTATTTCCTTTTCCTTTTAGAAAACTTATTAACATAATGTTATGTATTTATTTCACTGATTAATCTTTAACTAGTAATTGACTAGTGTGTGTGTGTGTGTGTGTGTGTGTGTGTGTGTGTGTGTGTGTGTGTGTGTGTGTGTGTGTGTGTGTGTGTGTGTGTGTTGTGTGTGTGTGTGTGTGTGTGACAGAGAGAGAGAGAGAGAGAGAGGAGAGAGAGAGAGAGAGAGAGAGAGAGAGAGAGAGAGAGAGAGAGAGAGAGAGAGAGAGAGAGAGAGAGAGAGAGAGAGAGAGAGAGAGAGAGAGAGAGAGAGAGAGAGAGAGAGAGAGAGGCATTATGTGTGGAGTTGAATATATTTAGAAGCAGATTTATGCATTTTTGTAGCTCAATTCTGTCTTTACTTCATTGAGTTTTACAAGTAGAGATCTTGTTTTTGAAGTGTTACCTTTGTCATACTTGATACCTAAGAGATGGGATGTTGTGAAACAGAGGAAATGTTCACAATTTTTTGGGTGTTCAATATTAAACACAAAGCCCTGCTACCAATGAGACTACAGCCATAGAAATACATGTTGGTTCAGCTACAGATGCACCATCAAATACACACTAGACTGCCCTGTTCTTAGTTCTTCTTCTGGTACCTTAAGGAAGAAATAATAGTGTAAACATTAATAACATTTTGACATTAAAATAAAATTTATATGTAGATGTATATCTTAAGGTGATAATATATTCAGAAATTTCAATATATACACACCACTCTAAAATCAAAGGTACTGAAATTTAACCTTAGTAAAAATGGAGTCTTTCCTTTCTCCAAGCAGGTGAAGTAACCCCAATATAACTAAGCAAGCATCTGGTGCAAATAAATAAATATATAAATAAAAATGATAATAAGTAAATCAAATAAACAAAAGAAAATTAACTGTGTAAGGAAAAAGTGAAGATATGGTCACATCCAATAGGACAGTCCACTAATTTAAGTACCAATCTTTTAAAAGTCTCCTGTAATTATTGCTTTATCACATAAGAATTAACAAAAATAAAGCTCCTCGATGGTTCTACTAATTATATGAATGACAAGCATTTTGATTGAATGCTTAGAACGACCAGTACACTAATGATTTTTGTCCTTTGTGTCACAGCAGCAAATCTTTTGTACGAGTATGCGGTTATGTTTTTTACTTGAGACACTATTTGGGTAATATCATAATGCAATAATGCTTTGTCTAGCAAGTCCTCGTAAGAATATGATCGAAAAAAAAAAAGAAAGAAAGAAAGAAAACCCCAGCCGAACCTACATGCCCCGACATAATGCACTGATGTTCCGAACTCCCGATTCTTCTCATCATATCTATCGAAACAGTGTGAGAAGTCCTTAACTTCATCACAACCATGGAAGAAACCTTTATCAGACTGTATGCACTTGCGCTAGTGCCGGCAAAGGTGACTCCAAGAATTCTATCTCCACACGAATTAGTGACCTGTCTTATTGGACTGCAAGGGAAGAGGATGCAGCTAATATTTCTAAAAAGATTGATAATATTTACATTTTAAATTTCAAATTGAACAGCCTATTGGGTTTATTTACACTAGAAATAATGTCTTTCCTTACGAGAGAGAGAGAGAGAGAGAGAGAGAGAGAGAGAGAGAGAGAGAGAGAGAGAGAGAGAGAGAGAGAGAGAGAGAGAGAGAGAGAGAGATGCTTTACACCTATTAAAATCTTTAACATCACTTATGCTGCAAACAATTATTTAGCCATAGCACTCAGCTAAAAATTTGATAGAAGAGCAGGAATTTAACAATTAAATTAGTACCTTTATAGAAATTGGTGCAAGCATTACAGTTAGATAGGTCATGCTTAATACAATGTTTGGGTTTTTGCATGCAGCATAGTTTCATGAATATTAGGCCTATAAAAGTGAAAGATGCATTGCTAATGATGAAAAGATACATATATTAAATTGCTACCAGCTACTGAAATGAACAAATTGAACTAGACATTACTCGCATTGACTTTCATCGTGGTCATAGAGTTCAAGTAAGGTTTCCATATACAGAGGAACTGCTTTTCTTTTTTTGAGAATGGCAATTATTGGGAGCCTATATTTCTCCAGCCCTTTCAAAACTGCTACTCTTGGGTCTGGTTCATCCGCTTGTGGTTCTAATCTCAGGAACTCCTTGATTATCTGTAAAGATATAAGCATCAAATAATTATAAGTGAAGGTTATAGAGATGAGCATCTGCAATAACTGTACTTAGTTATGAGTGCTTATCTCCCGTCACTAAGGCCTTTGAGCCTGAGAGGGAGAATGGAAGTACCAGTAGTTAAATATCAATTACCTACTATAAAATATAAATAGCTATATACATTATAGCCCTACAAATAAAGTTGACAATTAGTAACAATATGTAGCAAAATCCATAAAGTGTACATATATACACACCTACGCCCTCAAAAGTCTGAATCCACGGGTACAAGTTCAGGATTTCTGCTACAAGAATGTTCCCATTGATTATTTTTTTGCGTCTCTCAGAGAGTGTCAACTGCATGAGGCGTTCAGCCTGAGGAAAATCATTAAAGTAAAATTAGTTTTCATAAGTTGACTGTCCCGCCAGCCTCCCTCTCTCCCTCATATATATATATATATATATATATATATATATATATATATATATATATATATATATATATATATATATATATATTATATTTATATATATGTATATAATATATGTATATATATATATATATATATATATATATATATATATATATATATATATATATATATATATATATATATATATATATATATATATATATACAAGTATCATTTTTCAGTGGCTATCCACCAGTACCATTGAAATTGCTTACATAAGAGCAGGTATTTTTAAACAACACCAGTAAAGAAGTCTCTGAAATATAAAAAAGATAAATCAAGCGTACAATTATCACATACCTTATCTAACTCGGGATCTTTCTTCATCCAATGTAGAGCAGGCCACTGTCTATGTCTCTCTAATGACTTATCATCTTCTGAATGGGGCCTTGGTGGAAGGTAAGCCTTTACTCCATACATCAGTGGACACGTAGTCTCTTTTGGCGCTATGCAAGGGATCTTCTTTTTCCTTGACATCACCTCAGTCACTGAGGAATCCTGCCTCTTTCTTGAATTCTGAAACTTGTGCTGGATGCACAATTTCCATTGCAGCTGCAATTCATGCTCCTCGAGATCACTGTTTCTCAGGATGGCAGGAAATGATGTCAAAACAGCATTTGCCATATTCATATACTGTTCTGATGTTGGATAGCTGAAATATGATAATGATAATAATAATAACAATAATAATAATAATAATAATAATAATAATAATAATAATAATAATAATAATAACAACATATTATTAATAATAATGTCACAATACCTTGATATGTAATAATGATGATAACAATAATAATGATATCAATCTAGCTAACTATATAGATGGCTTAACTCCTTTTATTGTATTATTATTATTATTATTATTATTATTATTATTATTATTATTATTGTTGTTGTTCTTAACAATCACCTAATTGTGCTTTTGTCCCAGTGAAATTGGCAAATAGTGGGTACACTATCTGAATAGTACACTCAAAGGTGGTTTCACACCTATCAGTGCCGTATTAGTATCATATAGTGTCAGTGATATTCATGTCACTTTCGTGACGTCTATGCACACATATCCTTTCAGACGTGGAGTTGGCTATGATTGTCATAATTCTTGATGAAGAGCAAGATGCTTGCTTAACAAAAAATAAAGAAAAGAAAAGTGGGTACATGAAACGTGGAAGAAAAAGAGAAACTGAAGGAGATTTTGCTACTCTGTACGAGGAATTAATTAATGATTAAACAAAAATTTTCCAGTACTTAAGAATGTCGAAAAACTGTTTGATGACATTGCTCAGTGATGTGTGGTGTGGTGTGGTATGGTGTGGTGTGTTATGATGTGGTGTGGTGTGATGTGGTGTGTTCTGGTAAGTATAATCTACAATGTGATTAATTACATCAATTAAAAAGAGTATCTATCACCATTTCAATTTCTTCTATTTTATTTCAAACACTTGTCCGACATCCGTGAAAATTTTTAAAATACCAGTGACGATGATATTCCATTTCACGGAACGGAGACGTAACAATCACTTCAGTCAAAACACGGTACTTCGCCGGACGTGTGTAAATTCTTCCGCTGAATTCCAAAATGATGAATTTTTTTTTTTTACTGACACTGAAGCACTGAACAGCACGGAACGAATACGGCACTGATGTGTGTGAAGCGACCTTAACCCGTATCCCTCTGGAGGCATATTCCCGAAGTCTGGTAATGTTTTGGCCCATTTACTCTTGTAGCGGTTAGGTTAGGTTAGATTAAGTTACATATAGGTAATTTTGTGCGAGAATCTCAATGAGACTATTTTAGAGAGAATCCTACAGTTAGTTTTGGAGCTACAGCCTAGTGTCCATACACGCTGGCGGATGACTCCTTCCAGACTTCAAGAATATGCATTCTGGCCCTTCACAAGAACTGACATCAGATCCCGGTATGAACACTGGCGGTGCATCCCATGTTCTTTTGTCCCTCTTCTCATTGCCTTCCCATTATATATATATATATATATATATATATATATATATATATATATATATATATATATATATATATATATATATATATAACACTCAACATCCCTACATGCAACAAAACTTACCAAAACGCACTCAAAATACACTCAAAACATCCAAAACACAACCAAAACACATCACAACACCCGAAAATACCCACTACACTCACCTAAACACAACCAAATATTGAATATTCAATCAAAACACCCTGTAACATCTGAAAATATCCAAATAACCCACCCCAACCACACTAAATTTATCCAAAACACACTCAAAGCACCCCAATATACCTAAAACTCATCCAAACACACTCAAAAGATTTAAAACACCCAAAATACACTACAACACCCCAAAACTCATCAAACACACCCAAAACACATCAAAACATCCAAAACACACTTAAAGCACCACTCAACACCACAAACACGCCACAAACACACCCTTAAAGATCCAAAACTACTTGCACACAATCAAATACACCTCAAAAGACCCGACACACACACACCCACTCACCAAAACACTTAAAACAGAAAATAAACCCAAAACAAACCCACTACACCTCAATATACCCCCAAACACATTCATAACACACAAAAACATCCCATAATATACTCAAAACACCCCACACGACTCAAACCACTTACAATATAACTAAAAACATCCTAAACCACATTTTAAAACACCCAAAATTCACCCAAAACACAATGATAACAGCAAATATACACCCAAAACACACCTAAACACCACCAAAACACACTCTAAAAACCCCACAATATTCCTACATACATCCTAAACACATAAAACACCCAAAACACACCAAATATTAGAGAACTGCAGCGCAGCAAGGGAAACTAAGCTAAATATTGTTTACCTGTTTTGCCTCCTCCTCCATTTCTTTTTATTTCTTCCTTCTCCTCTTTCATTTCTCTTATTTTCTTCCTTCTACTACAACTATCTACACGCCTGACTTTAGAAACAGCTGGAAACACTTGGAAAACACTGGAAATTACGGTAAATATTGAGGAGGCTCTGGAGCAGACCGAGTCCCGAATCCTTGATGACGTCACAGGCGAGGTGCCCGGCGCCCCGCTGCCATACGTACGTTACGTATTTCATTTTGAAATTGACCCATAGAAAAAATGAAGCTAGGCTCGAATGCATTATATATTCTGACTTGACAATTACTTGAATTAATATTCACAATATCAAAACACCTCTAGTCTCAGTAGTTATAAAGAAATATTATGTGAAATATGGAAAAAGTGTTGGAAATTTTGACACCATTAAAAACACTGAAAAGTCCACCTATTCCACTTTACACTGGTAAAAAGACATTTTAAAAATTCTGAACTATTTTTTAAAATAATGCACACTTAGTTACAAGCTATAATAAAAAAATAAAGAAGCAAAAAAATGACAAAATCACCACTTTCAACGGGACAATAAGCCTATTCAAATTCCACATACTTAACTCAACAGGAACGCAACATACTTTAAAAATCATAAACGATTTTTTGAAGCAATAAAATCTTCATTAAAGCCTCAAATAAAAAAGCCAAAAACCAGGCTGGGTAAATTTCACCGTACAAACTGCCCCTTATTTACATAAAAAAACAACACCAAATTCAGCACATTTACTTAACTGAAGCAAGAAAAACACTTCAAAAGCAACGAAATATTTTTAGAAACCATAAAATCTTACTATACAAGCCAAATAAATTAATTCAGAAAAAATTGAAAAAAATATTGGAACCAACAAGCCGGAACAGGTGCCAGTCCATCATGGCGGCCCTCGGCGGCGACCTAAGTGGGGGAGCCGGCGGCCATGTTGTCTTATTTATTCCTATATAACACCAAAACCAGGCAATGACGGATATATCTGACCAGCGGATATGAAGGCTAGACATGTGGATCAATCTTGTGATATGTTAGGCTTACAATAAGTGAGAGACGAGGCAAATAATGGCTAATAACACAGCTGATGGCTTGTTTACATATTGGCGAACATTAAATATTTGAATAAATTTCCACCTCTTTCCAGACTCAGACGTAAACAAAACCTAAATATAAATAATTAATCCCTAAAAAAACTAAATAACGAATAATGAATTCTAAATAAACGAATACAAGACACTCCAGGGAGGATTAGGGTGTTGTGAAGGCAGTAAGGCTGACTGAAGGGAGACTGGCCCCGCTGGACTCACCTTACGTACTCGTGCCTCTCTGGTGATGCTTGACGGTGCTTGGTGCAGGAAGAAGGTGTTGGGAAGACGGAAACACTGGTTAATAGAGCGTGTAGGGCAAGATTGACCAGTGCTGACCAAAACACTGCAGCCAGCCAGCCGCTCGCCGTGGTAACTCCCCAGCGCCACCTGTCACTGATCTAACACCCACCCACACACACACACACAAAAAAAAAAAAAAAAAAAAAAGTTGACATGCTATCAAATAATATGTCAAATAATATAAATATCCTCACTTTCTGACTCTCCTTTCCCCACTCCACCCCCGATAAGTGATTATGAACGCAATCTTCACTCAGTGCGGCACCGTGTCACCACAGCAAACACGAACCAGGGCAGAATAGGCTCAACTGAAATGCTCCTACTCTCTCTCTCTCTCTCTCTCTCTCTCTCTCTCTCTCTCTCTCTTCACGACTGACGGAAACACTGGTTAATAGAGCGTGTAGGGCAAGATTGACCATTGCTGACCAAAACACTGCAGCCAGCCAGCCGCTCGCCGTGGTAACTCCCCAGCGCCACCTGTCACTGATCCAACACCCACCCACACACACACACACACACAAAAAAAAAAAAAAAGTTGACATGCTATCAAATAATATGTCAAATAATATAAATATCCTCACTTTCTGACTCTCCTTTCCCCACTCCACCCCCGATAAGTGATTATGAACGCAATCTTCACTCAGTGCAGCACCGTGTCACCGCAGCAAACACGAACCAGGGCAGAATAGGCTCAACTGAAATGCTCCTACTCTCTCTCTCTCTCTCTCTCTCTCTCTCTCTTCACGACTGACGGAAACACTGGTTAATAGAGCGTGTAGGGCAAGATTGACCAGTGCTGACCAAAACACTGCAGCCAGCCAGCCGCTCGCCGTGGTAACTCCCCAGCGCCACCCGTCACTGATCCAACACCCACCCACACACACACACACACACACATAAAAAAAGTTGACATGCTATCAAATAATATGTCAAATAATATAAATATCCTCACTTTCTGACTCTCCTTTCCCCACTCCACCCCCGATAAGTGATTATGAACGCAATCTTCACTCAGTGCGGCACCGTGTCACCGCAGCAAACGCGAACCAGGGCAGAATAGGCTCAACTGAAATGCTCCTACTCTCTCTCTCTCTCTCTCTCTCTCTCTCTCTCTCTCTCTCTCTTCACGACTGTTTTTCAAAGCTATAAAGATGATTATCAGGGTTTTCAATGGTGTTTCTCCTGTTATTAATGTAGAAATGTTGTTAATCTGTCACTAAAACCGTAAAAATACCCTTGAAGACCTGTGCAACTACTGACAGAGAGAGAGAGAGAGAGAGAGAGAGAGAGAGAGAGAGAGAGAAGAGAGAGAGAGAGATAACTAGCAATAACATTCACACACACATACACACACCAGTGCATTTATACGAAGGACTCTCCTGAACTAGAGGAGGTCATACTTTGATGTATAATTTGGAAATCAGCTATTTTTTTCTATTAAGACACAAACAATTAAACGCTGATTTCCGGACGTGTCACTTGCGATCATACCACGTACTCTCGTGGCCTTGCAATGCGCGGCTGCTTAACGGGATGCACGTTCTCTACTTATGATACAAGTTATTTCCGAAACGTGTCATTTTTTTTTCCCCCCTACGTCCACTCAGAGGTCAAGCATACGCAGCTCACTGGCCCTTCCTTCCGCCTCCATCTTTCACTTTGTCCTCCAAAACCGTGGGGAGGGTACAGTGTCGCCACACACACTCGCCACTCACTTTTCCTGCCTTTCTTACACTCTCGGGCACCAGCAAGGCCTAGTACCTTTATATATCACACAAAACCAAAGTTAGTCGTGCTGACTAACTTTTCTTAGTAAAACCCATGGGGTCTAGAACGAGTGGCAGCATTAGTAACAGTGACTAACATAATGTTATTCAATTTGTGACTAACTGAGCACTCAACCTGAGTATGGTCTTACTCAAATATATCTGACTAATGCCTTCGTACTGTTCACTGCTTCTACTAACCACATTAGTAAAGTGGATCATAGGTTAGTCAATTAAATTATTATTTAGTTAGTCTTTCTTAGACAGATGATGAATCATTAGTACCTTTAATACTAGCAGCTAGCTACTGCTGTCTCAAGGTTAGGGATGGTACATGAAGAATACTTCCCAATTTGGAGAGAGAGAGAGAGAGAGAGAGAGAGAGAGAGAGAGAGAGAGAGAGAGAGAGTGAGTCTGCTTTCCATTCATTATATATATATATATATATATATATATATATATATATATATATATATATATATATATATATATATATATATATATATATATATATATATATATATATATATATATATATATATATATATATATATATATATATATATATAACATAAGAACAATTCAGTAAGATTTCATGAATACTGGGTTGGGGGGAAGGGGAAGTACAAGTATTTCCTTTTCCTTTTAGAAAACTTATTAACATAATGTTATGTATTTATTTCACTGATTAATCTTTAACTAGTAATTGACTAGTGTGTGTGTGTGTGTGTGTGTGTGTGTGTGTGTGTGTGTGTGTGTGTGTGTGTGTGTGTGTGTGTGTGTGTGTGTGTGTGTGTTGTGTGTGTGTGTGTGTGTGTGTGTTGTGTGTGTGTGTGTGTGTGTGACAGAGAGAGAGAGAGAGAGAGAGAGAGAGAGAGAGAGAGAGAGAGAGAGAGAGAGAAGAGAGAGAGAGAGAGAGAGAGAGAGAGAGAGAGAGAGAGAGAGAGAGAGAGAGAGAGAGAGAGAGAGAGAGAGAGGCATTATGTGTGGAGTTGAATATATTTAGAAGCAGATTTATGCATTTTCGTAGCTCAATTCTGTCTTTACTTCATTGAGTTTTACAAGTAGAGATCTTGTTTTTGAAGTGTTACCTTTGTCATACTTGATACCTAAGAGTTGGGATGTTGTGAAACAGAGGAAATGTTCACAATTTTTTGGGTGTTCAATATTAAACACAAAGCCCTGCTACCAATGAGACTACAGCCATAGAAATACATGTTGGTTCAGCTACAGATGCACCATCAAATACACACTAGACTGCCCTGTTCTTAGTTCTTCTTCTGGTACCTTAAGGAAGAAATAATAGTGTAAACATTAATAACATTTTGACATTAAAATAAAATTTATATGTAGATGTATATCTTAAGGTGATAATATATTCAGAAATTTCAATATATACACACCACTCTAAAATCAAAGGTACTGAAATTTAACCTTAGTAAAAATGGAGTCTTTCCTTTCTCCAAGCAGGTGAAGTAACCCCAATATAACTAAGCAAGCATCTGGTGCAAATAAATAAATATATAAATAAAAATGATAATAAGTAAATCAAATAAACAAAAGAAAATTAACTGTGTAAGGAAAAAGTGAAGATATGGTCACATCCAATAGGACAGTCCACTAATTTAAGTACCAATCTTTTAAAAGTCTCCTGTAATTATTGCTTTATCACATAAGAATTAACAAAAATAAAGCTCCTCGATGGTTCTACTAATTATATGAATGACAAGCATTTTGATTGAATGCTTAGAACGACCAGTACACTAATGATTTTTGTCCTTTGTGTCACAGCAGCAAATCTTTTGTACGAGTATGCGGTTATGTTTTTTACTTGAGACACTATTTGGGTAATATCATAATGCAATAATCCTTTGTGTAGCAAGTCCTCGTAAGAATATGATGAGTAGTGATCGAAAAAAAAAAAAAAGAAAGAAAGAAAGAAAACCCCAGCCGAACCTACATGCCCCGACATAATGCACTGATGTTCCGAACTCCCGATTCTTCTCATCATATCTATCGAAACAGTGTGAGAAGTCCTGAACTTCATCACAACCATGGAAGAAACCTTTATCAGACTGTATGCACTTGCGCTAGTGCCGGCAAAGGTGACTCCAAGAATTCTATCTCCACACGAATTAGTGACCTGTCTTATTGGACTGCAAGGGAAGAGGATGCAGCTAATATTTCTAAAAAGATTGATAATATTTACATTTTAAATTTCAAATTGGACAGCCTATTGGGTTTATTTACACTAGAAATAATGTCTTTCCTTACAAGAGAGAGAGAGAGAGAGAGAGAGAGAGAGAGAGAGAGAGAGAGAGAGAGAGAGAGAGAGAGAGAGAGAGAGAGAGAGAGATGCTTTACACCTATTAAAATCTTTAACATCACTTATGCTGCAAACAATTATTTAGCCATAGCACTCAGCCAAAAATTTGATAGAAGAGCAGGAATTTAACAATTAAATTAGTACCTTTATAGAAATTGGTGCAAGCATTACAGTTAGATAGGTCATGCTTAATACAATGTTTGGGTTTTTGCATGCAGCATAGTTTCATGAATATTAGGCCTATAAAAGTGAAAGATGCATTGCTAATGATGAAAAGATACATATATTAAATTGCTACCAGCTACTGAAATGAACAAATTGAACTAGACATTACTCGCATTGACTTTCATCGTGGTCATAGAGTTCAAGTAAGGTTTCCATATACAGAGGAACTGCTTTTCTTTTTTTGAGAATGGCAATTATTGGGAGCCTATATTTCTCCAGCCCTTTCAAAACTGCTACTCTTGGGTCTGGTTCATCCGCTTGTGGTTCTAATCTCAGGAACTCCTTGATTATCTGTAAAGATATAAGCATCAAATAATTATAAGTGAAGGTTATAGAGATGAGCATCTGCAATAACTGTACTTAGTTATGAGTGCTTATCTCCCGTCACTAAGGCCTTTGAGCCTGAGAGGGAGAATGGAAGTACCAGTAGTTAAATATGAATTACCTACTATAAAATATAAATAGCTATATACATTATAGCCCTACAAATAAAGTTGACAATTAGTAACAATATGTAGCAAAATCCATAAAGTGTACATATATACACACCTACGCCCTCAAAAGTCTGAATCCACGGGTACAAGTTCAGAATTTCTGCTACAAGAATGTTCCCATTGATAATTTTTTTGCATCTCTCAGAGAGTGTCAACTGCATGAGGCGTTCAGCCTGAGGAAAATCATTAAAGTAAAATTAGTTTTCATAAGTTGACTGTCCTGCCAGCCTCCCTCTCTCCCTCATATATATATATATATATACGAGTATATATATATATATATATATATATATATATATATATATATATATATATATATATATATATATATATATATATATATATATATATATATATATATATATATATATATATATATATATATATATATACAAGTATAATTTTTCAGTGGCTATCCACCAGTACCATTGAAATTGCTTACATAAGAGCAGGTATTTTTAAACAACACCAGTAAAGAAGTCTCTGAAATATAAAAAAGATAAATCAAGCGTACAAATATCACATACCTTATCTAACTCGGGATCTTTCTTCATCCAATGTAGAGCAGGCCACTGTCTATGTCTCTCTAATGACTTATCATCTTCTGAATGGGGCCTTGGTGGAAGGTAAGCCTTTACTCCATACATCAGTGGACACGTAGTCTCTTTTGGCGCTATGCAAGGGATCTTCTTTTTCCTTGACATCACCTCAGTCACTGAGGAATCCTGCCTCTTTCTTGAATTCTGAAACTTGTGCTGGATGCGCAATTTCCATTGCAGCTGCAATTCATGCTCCTCGAGATCACTGTTTCTCAGGATGGCAGGAAATGATGTCAAAACAGCATTTGCCATATTCATATACTGTTCTGATGTTGGATAGCTGAAATATGATAATGATAATAATAATAACAATAATAATAATAATAATAATAATAATAATAATAAAAATAATAATAATAATAATAACAACATATTATTAATAATAATGTCACAATACCTTGATATGTAATAATGATGATAACAATAATAATGATATCAATCTAGCTAACTATATAGATGGCTTAACTCCTTTTATTGTATTATTATTATTATTATTATTATTATTATTATTATTATTGTTGTTGTTCTTAACAATCACCTAATTGTGCTTTTGTCCCAGTGAAATTGGCAGATAGTGGGTACACTATCTGAATAGTACACTCAAAGGTGGTTTCACACCTATCAGTGCCGTATTAGTATCATATAGTGTCAGTGATATTCATGTCACTTTCGTGACGTCTATGCACACATATCCTTTCAGACGTGGAGTTGGCTATGATTGTCATAATTCTTGATGAAGAGCAAGATGCTTGCTTAACAAAAAATAAAGAAAAGAAAAGTGGGTACATGAAACGTGGAAGAAAAAGAGAAACTGAAGGAGATTTTGCTACTCTGTACGAGGAATTAATTAATGATGAAACAAAAATTTTCCAGTACTTAAGAATGTCGAAAAACTGTTTGATGACATTGCTTAGTGATGTGTGGTGTGGTATGGTATGGTGTGGTGTGTTATGATGTGGTGTGGTGTGATGTGGTGTGTTCTGGTAAGTATAATGTACAATGTGATTAATTACATCAATTAAAAAGAGTATCTATCACCATTTCAATTTCTTCTATTTTATTTAAAACACTTGTCCGACATCCGTGAAAATTTTTAAAATACCAGTGACGATGATATTCCATTTCACGGAACGGAGACGTAACAATCACTTCAGTCAAAACACGGTACTTCGCCGGACGTGTGTAAATGCTTCCGCTGAATTCCAAAATGATGAATTTTTTTTTTTACTGACACTGAAGCACTGAACAGCACGGAACGAATACGGCACTGATGTGTGTGAAGCGACCTTAACCCGTATCCCTCTGGAGGCATATTCCCGAAGTCTGGTAATGTTTTGGCCCATTTACTCTTGTAGCGGTTAGGATGGGTTAGATTAAGTTACATATAGGTAATTTTGTGCGAGAATCTCAATGAGACTATTTTAGAGAGAATCCTACAGTTAGTTTTGGAGCTACAGCCTAGTGTCCATACAGGCTGGCGGATGACTCCTTCCAGACTTCAGGAATATGCATTCTGGCCCTTCACAAGAACTGACATCAGATCCCGGTATGAACACTGGCGGTGCATCCCATGTTCTTTTGTCCCTCTTCTCATTGCCTTCCCATTATATATATATATATATATATATATATATATATATATATATATATATATATATATATATATATATATATATATATATATAACACTCAACATCCCTACATGCAACAAAACTTACCAAAACACACTCAAAATACACTGAAAACATCCAAAACACAACCAAAACACATCACAACACCCCAAAATACCCACTACACTCACCTAAACACAACCAAATATTGAATATTCAATCAAAACACCCTGTAACATCTGAAAATATTCAAATAACCCACCCCAACCACACTAAATTTATCCAAAACACACTCAAAGCACCCCAATATACCTAAAACTCATCCAAACACACTCAAAAGATTTAAAACACCCAAAATACACTACAACACCCCAAAACTCATCAAACACACCCAAAACACATCAAAACATCCAAAACACACTTAAAGCACCACTTAACACCACAAACACGCCACAAACACACCCTTAAAGACCCAAAACTACTTGCACACAATCAAATACACCTCAAAAGACCCGACACACACACACCCAAACTCACCAAAACACTTAAAATAGAAAATAAACCCAAAACAAACCCACTACACCTCAATATACCCCCAAACACATTCATAACACACAAAAACATCCCATAATATACTCAAAACACCCCACACGACTCAAACCACTTACAATATAACTAAAAACATCCTAAACCACATTTAAAACACCCAAAATTCACCCAAAACACAATGATAACAGCAAATATACACCCAAAACACACCTAAACACCACCAAAACACACTCTAAAAACCCCACAATATTCCTACATACATCCTAAACACATAAAACACCCAAAACACACCAAATATTAGAGAACTGCAGCGCAGCAAGGGAAACTAAGCTAAATATTGTTTACCTGTTTTGCCTCCTCCTCCATTTCTTTTTATTTCTTCCTTCTCCTCTTTCATTTCTCTTATTTTCTTCCTTCTACTACAACTATCTACACGCCTGACTTTAGAAACAGCTGGAAACACTTGGAAAACACTGGAAATTACGGTAAATATTGAGGAGGCTCTGGAGCAGACCGAGTCCTAAATCCTTGATGACGTCACAGGCGAGGTGCCGGCGCCCCGCTGCCATACGTACGTTACGTATTTCATTTTGAAATTGACCCATAGAAAAAATGAAGCTAGGCTCGAATGCATTATATATTCTGACTTGACAATTACTTGAATTAATATTCACAATATCAAAACACCTCTAGTCTCAGTAGTTATAAAGAAATATTATGTGAAATATGGAAAAAGTGTTGGAAATTTTGACACCATTAAAAACACTGAAAAGTCCACCTATTCCACTTTACACTGGTAAAAAGACATTTTAAAAAATCTGAACTATTTTTTAAAATAATGCACACTTAGTTACAAGCTATAATAAAAAAATAAAGAAGCAAAAAAATGACAAAATCACCACTTTCAACGGGACAATAAGCCTATTCAAATTCCACATACTTAACTCAACAGGAACGCAACATACTTTAAAAATCATAAACGATTTTTTGAAGCAATAAAATCTTCATTAAAGCCTCAAATAAAAAAGCCAAAAACCAGGCTGGGTAAATTTCACCGTACAAACTGCCCCTTATTTACATAAAAAAACAACACCAAATTCAGCACATTTACTTAACTGAAGCAAGAAAAACACTTCAAAAGCAACGAAATATTTTTAGAAACCATAAAATCTTACTATACAAGCCAAATAAATTAATTCAGAAAAAATTGAAAAAAATATTGGAACCAACAAGCCGGAACAGGTGCCAGTCCATCATGGCGGCCCTCGGCGGCGACCTCAGTGGGGGAGCCGGCGGCCATGTTGTCTTATTTATTCCTATATAACACCAAAACCAGGCAATGACGGATATATCTGACCAGCGGATATGAAGGCTAGACATGTGGATCCATCTTGTGATATGTTAGGCTTACAATAAGTGAGAGACGAGGCAAATAATGGCTAATAACACAGCTGATGGCTTGTTTACATATTGGCGAACATTAAATATTTGAATAAATTTCCAACTCTTTCCAGACTCAGACGTAAACAAAACCTAAATATAAATAATTAATCCCTAAAAAAACTAAATAACGAATAATGAATTCTAAATAAACGAATACAAGACACTCCAGGGAGGATTAGGGTGTTGTGAAGGCAGTAAGGCTGACTGAAGGGAGACTGGCCCCGCTGGACTCACCTTACGTACTCGTGCCTCTCTGGTGATGCTTGACGGTGCTTGGTGCAGGAAGAAGGTGTTGGGAAGACGGAAACACTGGTTAATAGAGCGTGTAGGGCAAGATTGACCAGTGCTGACCAAAACACTGCAGCCAGCCAGCCGCTCGCCGTGGTAACTCCCCAGCGCCACCTGTCACTGATCCAACACCCACCCACACACACACACACATAAAAAAAAAAAAAAAAGTTGACATGCTATCAAATAATATGTCAAATAATATAAATATCCTCACTTTCTGACTCTCCTTTCCCCACTCCACCCCCGATAAGTGATTATGAACGCAATCTTCACTCAGTGCGGCACCGTGTCACCGCAGCAAACACGAACCAGGGCAGAATAGGCTCAACTGAAATGCTCCTACTCTCTCTCTCTCTCTCTCTCTCTCTCTCTCTCTCTCTCTCTCTCTCTCTCTCTTCACGACTGACGGAAACACTGGTTAATAGAGCGTGTAGGGCAAGATTGACCAGTGCTGACCAAAACACTGCAGCCAGCCAGCCGCTCGCCGTGGTAACTCCCCAGCGCCACCTGTCACTGATCCAACACCCACCCACACACACACACACACACACACACACAAAAAAAAAAAAAAAAAAAGTTGACATGCTATCAAATAATATGTCAAATAATATAAATATCCTCACTTTCTGACTCTCCTTTCCCCACTCCACCCCCGATAAGTGATTATGAACGCAATCTTCACTCAGTGCGGCACCGTGTCACCGCAGCAAACACGAACCAGGGCAGAATAGGCTCAACTGAAATGCTCCTACTCTCTCTCTCTCTCTCTCTCTCTCTCTCTCTCTCTCTCTCTCTCTTCACGACTGTTTTTCAAAGCTATAAAGATGATTATCAGGGTTTTCAATGGTGTTTCTCCTGTTATTAATGTAGAAATGTTGTTAATCTGTCACTAAAACCGTAAAAATACCCTTGAAGACCTGTGCAACTACTGACAGAGAGAGAGAGAGAGAGAGAGAGAGAGAGAGAGAGAGAGAGAGAGAGAGAGAGAGAGAGAGAGAGAGAGATAACTAGCAATAACATTCACACACACATACACACACCAGTGCATTTATACGAAGGACTCTCCTGAACTAGAGGAGGTCATACTTTGATGTATAATTTGGAAATCAGCTATTTTTTTCTATTAAGACACACACAATTAAACGCTGATTTCCGGACGTGTCACTTGCGATCATACCACGTACTCTCGTGGCCTTGCAATGCGCGGCTGCTTAACGGGATGCACGTTCTCTACTTATGATACAAGTTATTTCCGAAACGTGTCATTTTTTTTTCCCCCCTACGTCCACTCAGAGGTCAAGCATACGCAGCTCACTGGCCCTTCCTTCCGCCTCCATCTTTCACTTTGTCCTCCAAAACCGTGGGGAGGGTACAGTGTCGCCCCACACACTCGCCACTCACTTTTCCTGCCTTTCTTACACTCTCGGGCGCCAGCAAGGCCTAGTACCTTTATATATCACACAAAACCAAAGTTAGTCGTGCTGACTAACTTTTCTTAGTAAAACCCATGGGGTCTAGAACGAGTGGCAGCATTAGTAACAGTGACTAACATAATGTTATTCAATTTGTGACTAACTGAGCACTCAACCTGAGTATGGTCTTACTCAAATATATCTGACTAATGCCTTCGTACTGTTCACTGCTTCTACTAACCACATTAGTAAAGTGGATCATAGGTTAGTCAATTAAATGATTAATTAGTTAGTCTTTCTTAGACAGATGATGAATCATTAGTACCTTTAATACAAGCAGCTAGCTACTGCTGTCTTAAGGTTAGGGAAAGAATAGGTAATAAATTCAATATATTCATATACAATTAAATGTTCCCTCCATTTCATTGCATTAAAAAAAATAAATAAAAAAAATAAACACTATAATTTTTATCATCTATAGTATAATATGCTTTTCACTTGAACATTTAACAGAAAGCTCCCCTCAAAACTGTAATGATATATAAAACAGATGTAAAAAATAAACTCCATTACTAACACTTCATCCTAGCATGAGAGAAAAAAAAAAAAAGCAACACAAAAACAACCTTTTTTTGACAAGCCATTAAGTAAATAATACACATTTGTGGGTATTAATCACTAAAACTTGCAATGTGGAAAAGAAAGTAAGCATCTCTTAAGATATGAATATTAAACCTTACTCCCATTCATAAACTAAAGGAAAAACTATGTAAGAAAAGTTAACATAAAATAAATGTAAGGAGTTACAGACCCTGTAAAGAATAATTAATTAGTCCATTGCTAATCATTATATCACAGTACTTTTAAGAAACTTAGGGAAACAACCAGTGCAAAAATAGACATTTAACCTTATTTGTACAAGCTTTTAACCCAGATCATATCCATATGTCACCATTAATCCTTTAAAGCCACACAAAAAAAGAAAATGAGTATTTCTATGGGATATACTATCTAAACAAATCTACAGAAATGCTCAGAACAGTAATAAAGAAGCTTCACATATCACTTGCAATACCATAGAGAAATAAAAAAAAAAAAGGTAAAAAATGCATAAAATATATATATATATATATATATATATATATATATATATATATATATATATATATATATATATATATATATATATATATATATATATATATATATATATATATATATATATATATATATATATATATATATATATATATATATATATATATATATATGCATCATATGGTACATGAAGAATACTTCCCAATTTGGAGAGAGAGAAAGAGAGAGAGAGAGAGAGAGAGAGAGAGAGAGAGAGAGAGAGAGAGAGAGAGAGAGAGAGAGAGAGAGAGAGAGAGAGAGAGAGAGAGAGAGAGAGGAGAGAGAGTGAGTCTACTTTCCATTCATTATATATATATATATATATATATATATATATATATATATATATATATATATATATATATATATATATATATATATATATATATATATATATATATATATATATATATATATATATATATATATATATATATATATATATATATATATATATATAACATAAGAACAATTCAGTAAGATTTCATGAATACTGGGTTGGGGGGAAGGGGAAGTACAAGTATTTCCTTTTCCTTTTAGAAAACTTATTAACATAATGTTATGTATTTATTTCACTGATTAATCTTTAACTAGTAATTGACTAGTGTGTGTGTGTGTGTGTGTGTGTGTGTGTGTGTGTGTGTGTGTGTGTGTGTGTGTGTGTGTGTGTGTGTGTGTGTGTGTGTGTGTGTGTGTGTGTGTGTGTGTGTGTGTGTTGTGTGTGTGTGTGTGTGTGACAGAGAGAGAGAGAGAGAGAGAGAGAGAGAGAGAGAGAGAGAGAGAGAGAGAGAGAGAGAGAGAGAGAGAGAGAGAGAGAGAGAGAGAGAGAGAGAGAGAGAGAGAGAGAGACAGAGAGAGAGAGAGGCATTATGTGTGGAGTTGAATATATTTAGAAGCAGATTTATGCATTTTCGTAGCTCAATTCTGTCTTTACTTCATTGAGTTTTACAAGTAGAGATCTTGTTTTTGAAGTGTTACCTTTGTCATACTTGATACCTAAGAGATGGGATGTTGTGAAACAGAGGAAATGTTCACAATATTTTGGGTGTTCAATATTAAACACAAAGCCCTGCTACCAATGAGACTACAGCCATAGAAATACATGTTGGTTCAGCTACAGATGCACCATCAAATACACACTAGACTGCCCTGTTCTTAGTTCTTCTTCTGGTACCTTAAGGAAGAAATAATAGTGTAAACATTAATAACATTTTGACATTAAAATAAAATTTATATGTAGATGTATATCTTAAGGTGATAATATATTCAGAAATTTCAATATATACACACCACTCTAAAATCAAAGGTACTGAAATTTAACCTTAGTAAAAATGGAGTCTTTCCTTTCTCCAAGCAGGTGAAGTAACCCCAATATAACTAAGCAAGCATCTGGTGCAAATAAATAAATATATAAATAAAAATGATAATAAGTAAATCAAATAAACAAAAGAAAATTAACTGTGTAAGGAAAAAGTGAAGATATGGTCACATCCAATAGGACAGTCCACTAATTTAAGTACCAATATTTTAAAAGTCTCCTGTAATTATTGCTTTATCACATAAGAATTAACAAAAATAAAGCTCCTCGATGGTTCTACTAATTATATGAATGACAAGCATTTTGATTGAATGCTTAGAACGACCAGTACACTAATGATTTTTGTCCTTTGTGTCACAGCAGCAAATCTTTTGTACGAGTATGCGGTTATGTTTTTTACTTGAGACACTATTTGGGTAATATCATAATGCAATAATGCTTTGTCTAGCAAGTCCTCGTAAGAATATGATGAGTACTGATCGAAAAAAAAAAAAAGAAAGAAAGAAAGAAAACCCCAGCCGAACCTACATGCCCCGACATAATGCACTGATGTTCCGAACTCCCGATTCTTCTCATCATATCTATCGAAACAGTGTGAGAAGTCCTGAACTTCATCACAACCATGGAAGAAACCTTTATCAGACTGTATGCACTTGCGCTAGTGCCGGCAAAGGTGACTCCAAGAATTCTATCTCCACACGAATTAGTGACCTGTCTTATTGGACTGCAAGGGAAGAGGATGCAGCTAATATTTCTAAAAAGATTGATAATATTTACATTTTAAATTTCAAATTGGACAGCCTATTGGGTTTATTTACACTAGAAATAATGTCTTTCCTTACGAGAGAGAGAGAAAGAGAGAGAGAGAGAGAGAGAGAGAGAGAGAGAGAGAGAGAGAGAGAGAGAGAGAGAGAGAGAGAGAGAGAGAGAGAGAGAGAGAGAGAGAGAGAGAGAGAGAGAGATGCTTTACACCTATTAAAATCTTTAACATCACTTATGCTGCAAACAATTATTTAGCCATAGCACTCAGCCAAAAATTTGATAGAAGAGCAGGAATTTAACAATTAAATTAGTACCTTTATAGAAATTGGTGCAAGCATTACAGTTAGATAGGTCATGCTTAATACAATGTTTGGGTTTTTGAATGCAGCATAGTTTCATGAATATTAGGCCTATAAAAGTGAAAGATGCATTGCTAATGATGAAAAGATACATATATTAAATTGCTACCAGCTACTGAAATGAACAAATTGAACTAGACATTACTCGCATTGACTTTCATCGTGGTCATAGAGTTCAAGTAAGGTTTCCATATACAGAGGAACTGCTTTTCTTTTTTTGAGAATGGCAATTATTGGGAGCCTATATTTCTCCAGCCCTTTCAAAACTGCTACTCTTGGGTCTGGTTCATCCGCTTGTGGTTCTAATCTCAGGAACTCCTTGATTATCTGTAAAGATATAAGCATCAAATAATTATAAGTGAAGGTTATAGAGATGAGCATCTGCAATAACTGTACTTAGTTATGAGTGCTTATCTCCCGTCACTAAGGCCTTTGAGCCTGAGAGGGAGAATGGAAGTACCAGTAGTTAAATATCAATTACCTACTATAAAATATAAATAGCTATATACATTATAGCCCTACAAATAAAGTTGACAATTAGTAACAATATGTAGCAAAATCCATAAAGTGTACATATATACACACCTACGCCCTCAAAAATCTGAATCCACGGGTACAAGTTCAGGATTTCTGCTACAAGAATGTTCCCATTGATTATTTTTTTGCGTCTCTCAGAGAGTGTCAACTGCATGAGGCGTTCAGCCTGAGGAAAATCATTAAAGTAAAATTAGTTTTCATAAGTTGACTGTCCCGCCAGCCTCCCTCTCTCCCTTATATATATATATATATATATATATATATATATATATATATATATATATATATATATATATATATATATATATATATATATATATATATATATATATATATATATATATATATATATATATATATATATATATATATATATATATATATATATATATATATATATATATATATATATATATATATATATATATATATATATATATATATATACACAAGTATAATTTTTCAGTGGCTATCCACCAGTACCATTGAAATTGCTTACATAAGAGCAGGTATTTTTAAACAACACCAGTAAAGAAGTCTCTGAAATATAAAAAAGATAAATCAAGCGTACAAATATCACATACCTTATCTAACTCGGGATCTTTCTTCATCCAATGTAGAGCAGGCCACTGTCTATGTCTCTCTAATGACTTATCATCTTCTGAATGGGGCCTTGGTGGAAGGTAAGCCTTTACTCCATACATCAGTGGACACGTAGTCTCTTTTGGCGCTATGCAAGGGATCTTCTTTTTCCTTGACATCACCTCAGTCACTGAGGAATCCTGCCTCTTTCTTGAATTCTGAAACTTGTGCTGGATGCGCAATTTCCATTGCAGCTGCAATTCATGCTCCTCGAGATCATTGTTTCTCAGGATGGCAGGAAATGATGTCAAAACAGCATTTGCCATATTCATATACTGTTCTGATGTTGGATAGCTGAAATATGATAATGATAATAATAATAACACTAATAATAATAATAATAATAATAATAATAATAATAATAATAACAACATATTATTAATAATAATGTCACAATACCTTGATATGTAATAATGATGATAACAATAATAATGATATCAATCTAGCTAACTATATAGATGGCTTAACTCCTTTTATTGTATTATTATTATTATTATTATTATTATTATTATTATTATTGTTGCTGTTCTTAACAATCACCTAATTGTGCTTTTGTCCCAGTGAAATTGGCAGATAGTGGGTACACTATCTGAATAGTACACTCAAAGGTGGTTTCACACCTATCAGTGCCGTATTAGTATCATATAGTGTCAGTGATATTCATGTCACTTTCGTGACGTCTATGCACACATATCCTTTCAGACGTGGAGTTGGCTATGATTGTCATAATTCTTGATGAAGAGCAAGATGCTTGCTTAACAAAAAATAAAGAAAAGAAAAGTGGGTACATGAAACGTGGAAGAAAAAGAGAAACTGAAGGAGATTTTGCTACTCTGTACGAGGAATTAATTAATGATGAAACAAAAATTTTCCAGTACTTAAGAATGTCGAAAAACTGTTTGATGACATTGCTCAGTGATGTGTGGTGTGGTGTGGTATGGTGTGGTGTGTTATGATGTGGTGTGGTGTGATGTGGTGTGTTCTGGTAAGTATAATGTACAATGTGATTAATTACATCAATTAAAAAGAGTATCTATCACCATTTCAATTTCTTCTATTTTATTTCAAACACTTGTCCGACATCCGTGAAAATTTTTAAAATACCAGTGACGATGATATTCCATTTCACGGAACGGAGACGTAACAATCACTTCAGTCAAAACACGGTACTTCGCCGGACGTGTGTAAATGCTTCCGCTGAATTCCAAAATGATGAATTTTTTTTTTTTACTGACACTGAAGCACTGAACAGCACGGAACGAATACGGCACTGATGTGTGTGAAGCGACCTTAACCCGTATCCCTCTGGAGGCATATTCCCGAAGTCTGGTAATGTTTTGGCCCATTTACTCTTGTAGCGGTTAGGTTAGGTTAGATTAAGTTACATATAGGTAATTTTGTGCGAGAATCTCAATGAGACTATTTTAGAGAGAATCCTACAGTTAGTTTTGGAGCTACAGCCTAGTGTCCATACAGGCTGGCGGATGACTCCTTCCAGACTTCAGGAATATGCATTCTGGCCCTTCACAAGAACTGACATCAGATCCCGGTATGAACACTGGCGGTGCATCCCATGTTCTTTTGTCCCTCTTCTCATTGCCTTCCCATTATATATATATATATATATATATATATATATATATATATATATATATATATATATATATATATATATATATATATATATAACACTCAACATCCCTACATGCAACAAAACTTACCAAAACACACTCAAAATACACTCAAAACATCCAAAACACAACGAAAACACATCACAACACCCCAAAATACTTACTACACTCACCTAAACACTACCAAATATTGAATATTCAATCAAAACACCCTGTAACATCTGAAAATATCCAAATAATTCACCCCAACCACACTAAATTTATCCAAAACACACTCAAAGCACCCCAATATACCTAAAACTCATCCAAACACACTCAAAAGATTTAAAACACCCAAAATACACTACAACACCCCAAAACTCATCAAACACACCCAAAACACATCAAAACATCCAAAACACACTTAAAGCACCACTCAACACCACAAACACGCCACAAACACACCCTTAAAGACCCAAAACTACTTGCACACAATCAAATACACCTCAAAAGACCCGACACACACACACCCAAACTCACCAAAACACTTAAAACAGAAAATAAACCCAAAACAAACCCACTACACCTCAATATACCCCCAAACACATTCATAACACACAAAAACATCCCATAATATACTCAAAACACCCCACACGACTCAAACCACTTACAATATAACTAAAAACATCCTAAACCACATTTAAAACACCCAAAATTCACCCAAAACACAATGATAACAGCAAATATACACCCAAAACACACCTAAACACCACCAAAACACACTCTAAAAACCCCACAATATTCCTACATACATCCTAAACACATAAAACACCCAAAACACACCAAATATTAGAGAACTGCAGCGCAGCAAGGGAAACTAAGCTAAATATTGTTTACCTGTTTTGCCTCCTCCTCCATTTCTTTTTATTTCTTCCTTCTCCTCTTTCATTTCTCTTATTTTCTTCCTTCTACTACAACTATCTACACGCCTGACTTTAGAAACAGCTGGAAACACTTGGAAAACACTGGAAATTACGGTAAATATTGAGGAGGCTCTGGAGCAGACCGAGTCCTGAATCCTTGATGACGTCACAGGCGAGGTGCCGGCGCCCCGCTGCCATACGTACGTTACGTATTTCATTTTGAAATTGACCCATAGAAAAAATGAAGCTAGGCTCGAATGCATTATATATTCTGACTTGACAATTACTTGAATTAATATTCACAATATCAAAACACCTCTAGTCTCAGTAGTTATAAAGAAATATTATGTGAAATATGGAAAAAGTGTTGGAAATTTTGACACCATTAAAAACACTGAAAAGTCCACCTATTCCACTTTACACTGGTAAAAAGACATTTTAAAAAATCTGAACTATTTTTTAAAATAATGCACACTTAGTTACAAGCTATAATAAAAAAATAAAGAAGCAAAAAAATGACAAAATCACCACTTTCAACGGGACAATAAGCCTATTCAAATTCCACATACTTAACTCAACAGGAACGCAACATACTTTAAAAATCATAAACGATTTTTTGAAGCAATAAAATCTTCATTAAAGCCTCAAATAAAAAAGCCAAAAACCAGGCTGGGTAAATTTCACCGTACAAACTGCCCCTTATTTACATAAAAAAACAACACCAAATTCAGCACATTTACTTAACTGAAGCAAGAAAAACACTTCAAAAGCAACGAAATATTTTTAGAAACCATAAAATCTTACTATACAAGCCAAATATATTAATTCAGAAAAAATTGAAAAAAATATTGGAACCAACAAGCCGGAACAGGTGCCAGTCCATCATGGCGGCCCTCGGCGGCGACCTCAGTGGGGGAGCCGGCGGCCATGTTGTCTTATTTATTCCTATATAACACCAAAACCAGGCAATGACGGATATATCTGACCAGCGGATATAAAGGCTAGACATGTGGATCCATCTTGTGATATGTTAGGCTTACAATAAGTGAGAGACGAGGCAAATAATGGCTAATAACACAGCTGATGGCTTGTTTACATATTGGCGAACATTAAATATTTGAATAAATTTCCAACTCTTTCCAGACTCAGACGTAAACAAAACCTAAATATAAATAATTAATCCCTAAAAAAAACTAAATAACGAATAATGAATTCTAAATAAACGAATACAAGACACTCCAGGGAGGATTAGGGTGTTGTGAAGGCAGTAAGGCTGACTGAAGGGAGACTGGCCCCGCTGGACTCACCTTACGTACTCGTGCCTCTCTGGTGATGCTTGACGGTGCTTGGTGCAGGAAGAAGGTGTCGGGAAGACGGAAACACTGGTTAATAGAGCGTATAGGGCAAGATTGACCAGTGCTGACCAAAACACTGCAGCCAGCCAGCCGCTCGCCGTGGTAACTCCCCAGCGCCACCTGTCACTGATCCAACACCCACCCACACACACACACACAAAAAAAAAAAAAAGTTGACATGCTATCAAATAATATGTCAAATAATATAAATATCCTCACTTTCTGACTCTCCTTTCCCCACTCCACCCCCGATAAGTGATTATGAACGCAATCTTCACTCAGTGCGGCACCGTGTCACCGCAGCAAACACGAACCAGGGCAGAATAGGCTCAACTGAAACGCTCCTACTCTCTCTCTCTCTCTCTCTCTCTCTCTTCACGACTGACGGAAACACTGGTTAATAGAGCGTGTAGGGCAAGATTGACCAGTGCTGACCAAAACACTGCAGCCAGCCAGCCGCTCGCCGTGGTAACTCCCCAGCGCCACCCGTCACTGATCCAACACCCACCCACACACACACACACACACAAAAAAAAAGTTGACATGCTATCAAATAATATGTCAAATAATATAAATATCCTCACTTTCTGACTCTCCTTTCCCCACTCCACCCCCGATAAGTGATTATGAACGCAATCTTCACTCAGTGCGGCACCGTGTCACCGCAGCAAACGCGAACCAGGGCAGAATAGGCTCAACTGAAATGCTCCTACTCTCTCTCTCTCTCTCTCTCTCTCTCTCTCTCTCTCTTCACGACTGTTTTTCAAAGCTATAAAGATGATTATCAGGGTTTTCAATGGTGTTTCTCCTGTTATTAATGTAGAAATGTTGTTAATCTGTCACTAAAACCGTAAAAATACCCTTGAAGACCTGTGCAACTACTGACAGAGAGAGAGAGAGAGAGAGAGAGAGAGAGAGAGAGAAAGAGAGAGAGAGAGATAACTAGCAATAACATTCACACACACATACACACACCAGTGCATTTATACGAAGGACTCTCCTGAACTAGAGGAGGTCATACTTTGATGTATAATTTGGAAATCAGCTATTTTTTTCTATTAAGACACAAACAATTAAACGCTGATTTCCGGACGTGTCACTTGCGATCATACCACGTACTCTCGTGGCCTTGCAATGCGCGGCTGCTTAACGGGATGCACGTTCTCTACTTATGATACAAGTTATTTCCGAAACGTGTCATTTTTTTTTCCCCCCCTACGTCCACTCAGAGGTCAAGCATACGCAGCTCACTGGCCCTTCCTTCCGCCTCCATCTTTCACTTTGTCCTCCAAAACCGTGGGGAGGGTACAGTGTCGCCACACACACTCGCCACTCACTTTTCCTGCCTTTCTTACACTCTCGGGCGCCAGCAAGGCCTAGTACCTTTATATATCACACAAAACCAAAGTTAGTCGTGCTGACTAACTTTTCTTAGTAAAACCCATGGGGTCTAGAACGAGTGGCAGCATTAGTAACAGTGACTAACATAATGTTATTCAATTTGTGACTAACTGAGCACTCAACCTGAGTATGGTCTTACTCAAATATATCTGACTAATGCCTTCGTACTGTTCACTGCTTCTACTAACCACATTAGTAAAGTGGATCATAGGTTAGTCAATTAAATTATTATTTAGTTAGTCTTTCTTAGACAGATGATGAATCATTAGTACCTTTAATACTAGCAGCTAGCTACTGCTGTCTCAAGGTTAGGGATGGTACATGAAGAATACTTCCCAATTTGGAGAGAGAGAGAGAGAGAGAGAGAGAGAGAGAGAGAGAGAGAGAGAGAGAGAGAGAGAGAGAGAGAGTGAGTCTGCTTTCCATTCATTATATATATATATATATATATATATATATATATATATATATATATATATATATATATATATATATATATATATATATATATATATATATATATATATATATATATATATATATATATATAACATAAGAACAATTCAGTAAGATTTCATGAATACTGGGTTGGGGGGGAAGGGGAAGTACAAGTATTTCCTTTTCCTTTTAGAAAACTTATTAACATAATGTTATGTATTTATTTCACTGATTAATCTTTAACTAGTAATTGACTAGTGTGTGTGTGTGTGTGTGTGTGTGTGTGTGTGTGTGTGTGTGTGTGTGTGTGTGTGTGTGTGTGTGTGTGTGTGTGTGTGTGTGTGTGTGTGGTGTTGTGTGTGTGTGTGTGTGTGTGTGTGTTGTGTGTGTTGTGTGTGTGTGACAGAGAGAGAGAGAGAGAGAGAGAGAGAGAGAGAGAGAGAGAGAGAGAGAGAGAGAGAGAGAGAGAGAGAGAGAGAGAGAGAGAGAGAGAGAGAGAGAGAGAGAGAGAGAGAGAGAGAGAGAGAGAGAGGCATTATGTGTGGAGTTGAATATATTTAGAAGCAGATTTATGCATTTTCGTAGCTCAATTCTGTCTTTACTTCATTGAGTTTTACAAGTAGAGATCTTGTTTTTGAAGTGTTACCTTTGTCATACTTGATACCTAAGAGTTGGGATGTTGTGAAACAGAGGAAATGTTCACAATTTTTTGGGTGTTCAATATTAAACACAAAGCCCTGCTACCAATGAGACTACAGCCATAGAAATACATGTTGGTTCAGCTACAGATGCACCATCAAATACACACTAGACTGCCCTGTTCTTAGTTCTTCTTCTGGTACCTTAAGGAAGAAATAATAGTGTAAACATTAATAACATTTTGACATTAAAATAAAATTTATATGTAGATGTATATCTTAAGGTGATAATATATTCAGAAATTTCGATATATACACACCACTCTAAAATCAAAGGTACTGAAATTTAACCTTAGTAAAAATGGAGTCTTTCCTTTCTCCAAGCAGGTGAAGTAACCCCAATATAACTAAGCAAGCATCTGGTGCAAATAAATAAATATATAAATAAAAATGATAATAAGTAAATCAAATAAACAAAAGAAAATTAACTGTGTAAGGAAAAAGTGAAGATATGGTCACATCCAATAGGACAGTCCACTAATTTAAGTACCAATCTTTTAAAAGTCTCCTGTAATTATTGCTTTATCACATAAGAATTAACAAAAATAAAGCTCCTCGATGGTTCTACTAATTATATGAATGACAAGCATTTTGATTGAATGCTTAGAACGACCAGTACACTAATGATTTTTGTCCTTTGTGTCACAGCAGCAAATCTTTTGTACGAGTATGCGGTTATGTTTTTTACTTGAGACACTATTTGGGTAATATCATAATGCAATAATCCTTTGTGTAGCAAGTCTTCGTAAGAATATGATGAGTAGTGATCGAAAAAAAAAAAAAGAAAGAAAGAAAGAAAACCCCAGCCGAACCTACATGCCCCGACATAATGCACTGATGTTCCGAACTCCCGATTCTTCTCATCATATCTATCGAAACAGTGTGAGAAGTCCTGAACTTCATCACAACCATGGAAGAAACCTTTATCAGACTGTATGCACTTGCGCTAGTGCCGGCAAAGGTGACTCCAAGAATTCTATCTCCACACGAATTAGTGACCTGTCTTATTGGACTGCAAGGGAAGAGGATGCAGCTAATATTTCTAAAAAGATTGATAATATTTACATTTTAAATTTCAAATTGGACAGCCTATTGGGTTTATTTACACTAGAAATAATGTCTTTCCTTACGAGAGAGAGAGAGAGAGAGAGAGAGAGAGAGAGAGAGAGAGAGAGAGAGAGAGAGAGAGAGAGAGAGAGAGAGAGAGAGAGAGAGAGAGAGAGAGAGAGAGAGAGAGAGAGAGAGAGAGAGAGAGAGAGAGAGAGAGAGAGAGAGATGCTTTACACCTATTAAAATCTTTAACATCACTTATGCTGCAAACAATTATTTAGCCATAGCACTCAGCCAAAAATTTGATAGAAGAGCAGGAATTTAACAATTAAATTAGTACCTTTATAGAAATTGGTGCAAGCATTACAGTTAGATAGGTCATGCTTAATACAATGTTTGGGTTTTTGCATGCAGCATAGTTTCATGAATATTAGGCCTATAAAAGTGAAAGATGCATTGCTAATGATGAAAAGATACATATATTAAATTGCTACCAACTACTGAAATGAACAAATTGAACTAGACATTACTCGCATTGACTTTCATCGTGGTCATAGAGTTCAAGTAAGGTTTCCATATACAGAGGAACTGCTTTTCTTTTTTTGAGAATGGCAATTATTGGGAGCCTATATTTCTCCAGCCCTTTCAAAACTGCTACTCTTGGGTCTGGTTCATCCGCTTGTGGTTCTAATCTCAGGAACTCCTTGATTATCTGTAAAGATATAAGCATCAAATAATTATAAGTGAAGGTTATAGAGATGAGCATCTGCAATAACTGTACTTAGTTATGAGTGCTTATCTCCCGTCACTAAGGCCTTTGAGCCTGAGAGGGAGAATGGAAGTACCAGTAGTTAAATATCAATTACCTACTATAAAATATAAATAGCTATATACATTATAGCCCTACAAATAAAGTTGACAATTAGTAACAATATGTAGCAAAATCCATAAAGTGTACATATATACACACCTATGCCCTCAAAAATCTGAATCCACGGGTACAAGTTCAGGATTTCTGCTACAAGAATGTTCCCATTGATTATTTTTTTGCGTCTCTCAGAGAGTGTCAACTGCATGAGGCGTTCAGCCTGAGGAAAATCATTAAAGTAAAATTAGTTTTCATAAGTTGACTGTCCCGCCAGCCTCCCTCTCTCCCTTATATATATATATATATATATATATATATATATATATATATATATATATATATATATATATATATATATATATATATATATATATATACATGTATATAATATATGTATATATATATATATATATATATATATATATATATATATATATATATATATATATATATATATATATATATATATATATATATATATATATATATATATATATATATATATATATATATATATATATATATATATATATATATATATACACAAGTATAATTTTTCAGTGGCTATCCACCAGTACCATTGAAATTGCTTACATAAGAGCAGGTATTTTTAAACAACACCAGTAAAGAAGTCTCTGAAATATAAAAAAGATAAATCAAGCGTACAAATATCACATACCTTATCTAACTCGGGATCTTTCTTCATCCAATGTAGAGCAGGCCACTGTCTATGTCTCTCTAATGACTTATCATCTTCTGAATGGGGCCTTGGTGGAAGGTAAGCCTTTACTCCATACATCAGTGGACACGTAGTCTCTTTTGGCGCTATGCAAGGGATCTTCTTTTTCCTTGACATCACCTCAGTCACTGAGGAATCCTGCCTCTTTCTTGAATTCTGAAACTTGTGCTGGATGCGCAATTTCCATTGCAGCTGCAATTCATGCTCCTCGAGATCACTGTTTCTCAGGATGGCAGGAAATGATGTCAAAACAGCATTTGCCATATTCATATACTGTTCTGATGTTGGATAGCTGAAATATGATAATGATAATAATAATAACACTAATAATAATAATAATAATAATAATAATAATAATAATAATAACAACATATTATTAATAATAATGTCACAATACCTTGATATGTAATAATGATGATAACAATAATAATGATATCAATCTAGCTAACTATATAGATGGCTTAACTCCTTTTATTGTATTATTATTATTATTATTATTATTATTATTATTATTATTGTTGTTGTTCTTAACAATCACCTAATTGTGCTTTTGTCCCAGTGAAATTGGCAGATAGTGGGTACACTATCTGAATAGTACACTCAAAGGTGGTTTCACACCTATCAGTGCCGTATTAGTATCATATAGTGTCAGTGATATTCATGTCACTTTCGTGACGTCTATGCACACATATCCTTTCAGACGTGGAGTTGGCTATGATTGTCATAATTCTTGATGAAGAGCAAGATGCTTGCTTAACAAAAAATAAAGAAAAGAAAAGTGGGTACATGAAACGTGGAAGAAAAAGAGAAACTGAAGGAGATTTTGCTACTCTGTACGAGGAATTAATTAATGATGAAACAAAAATTTTCCAGTACTTAAGAATGTCGAAAAACTGTTTGATGACATTGCTCAGTGATGTGTGGTGTGGTGTGGTATGGTGTGGTGTGTTATGATGTGGTGTGGTGTGATGTGGTGTGTTCTGGTAAGTATAATGTACAATGTGATTAATTACATCAATTAAAAAGAGTATCTATCACCATTTCAATTTCTTCTATTTTATTTCAAACACTTGTCCGACATCCGTGAAAATTTTTAAAATACCAGTGACGATGATATTCCATTTCACGGAACGGAGACGTAACAATCACTTCAGTCAAAACACGGTACTTCGCCGGACGTGTGTAAATGCTTCCGCTGAATTCCAAAATGATGAATTTTTTTTTTTTACTGACACTGAAGCACTGAACAGCACGGAACGAATACGGCACTGATGTGTGTGAAGCGACCTTAACCCGTATCCCTCTGGAGGCATATTCCCGAAGTCTGGTAATGTTTTGGCCCATTTACTCTTGTAGCGGTTAGGTTAGGTTAGATTAAGTTACATATAGGTAATTTTGTGCGAGAATCTCAATGAGACTATTTTAGAGAGAATCCTACAGTTAGTTTTGGAGCTACAGCCTAGTGTCCATACAGGCTGGCGGATGACTCCTTCCAGACTTCAGGAATATGCATTCTGGCCCTTCACAAGAACTGACATCAGATCCCGGTATGAACACTGGCGGTGCATCCCATGTTCTTTTGTCCCTCTTCTCATTGCCTTCCCATTATATATATATATATATATATATATATATATATATATAACACTCAACATCCCTACATGCAACAAAACTTACCAAAACACACTCAAAATACACTCAAAACATCCAAAACACAACCAAAACACATCACAACACCCCAAAATACCCACTACACTCACCTAAACACAACCAAATATTGAATATTCAATCAAAACACCCTGTAACATCTGAAAATATCCAAATAACCCACCCCAACCACACTAAATTTATCCAAAACACACTCAAAGCACCCCAATATACCTAAAACTCATCCAAACACACTCAAAAGATTTAAAACACCCAAAATACACTACAACACCCCAAAACTCATCAAACACACCCAAAACACATCAAAACATCCAAAACACACTTAAAGCACCACTCAACACCACAAACACGCCACAAACACACCCTTAAAGACCCAAAACTACTTGCACACAATCAAATACACCTCAAAAGACCCGACACACACACACCCAAACTCACCAAAACACTTAAAACAGAAAATAAACCCAAAACAAACCCACTACACCTCAATATACCCCCAAACACATTCATAACACACAAAAACATCCCATAATATACTCAAAACACCCCACACGACTCAAACCACTTACAATATAACTAAAAACATCCTAAACCACATTTAAAACACCCAAAATTCACCCAAAACACAATGATAACAGCAAATATACACCCAAAACACACCTAAACACCACCAAAACACACTCTAAAAACCCCACAATATTCCTACATACATCCTAAACACATAAAACACCCAAAACACACCAAATATTAGAGAACTGCAGCGCAGCAAGGGAAACTAAGCTAAATATTGTTTACCTGTTTTGCCTCCTCCTCCATTTCTTTTTATTTCTTCCTTCTCCTCTTTCATTTCTCTTATTTTCTTCCTTCTACTACAACTATCTACACGCCTGACTTTAGAAACAGCTGGAAACACTTGGAAAACACTGGAAATTACGGTAAATATTGAGGAGGCTCTGGAGCAGACCGAGTCCTGAATCCTTGATGACGTCACAGGCGAGGTGCCGGCGCCCCGCTGCCATACGTACGTTACGTATTTCATTTTGAAATTGACCCATAGAAAAAATGAAGCTAGGCTCGAATGCATTATATATTCTGACTTGACAATTACTTGAATTAATATTCACAATATCAAAACACCTCTAGTCTCAGTAGTTATAAAGAAATATTATGTGAAATATGGAAAAAGTGTTGGAAATTTTGACACCATTAAAAACACTGAAAAGTCCACCTATTCCACTTTACACTGGTAAAAAGACATTTTAAAAAATCTGAACTATTTTTTAAAATAATGCACACTTAGTTACAAGCTATAATAAAAAAATAAAGAAGCAAAAAAATGACAAAATCACCACTTTCAACGGGACAATAAGCCTATTCAAATTCCACATACTTAACTCAACAGGAACGCAACATACTTTAAAAATCATAAACGATTTTTTGAAGCAATAAAATCTTCATTAAAGCCTCAAATAAAAAAGCCAAAAACCAGGCTGGGTAAATTTCACCGTACAAACTGCCCCTTATTTACATAAAAAAACAACACCAAATTCAGCACATTTACTTAACTGAAGCAAGAAAAACACTTCAAAAGCAACGAAATATTTTTAGAAACCATAAAATCTTACTATACAAGCCAAATAAATTAATTCAGAAAAAATTGAAAAAAATATTGGAACCAACAAGCCGGAACAGGTGCCAGTCCATCATGGCGGCCCTCGGCGGCGACCTCAGTGGGGGAGCCGGCGGCCATGTTGTCTTATTTATTCCTATATAACACCAAAACCAGGCAATGACGGATATATCTGACCAGCGGATATAAAGGCTAGACATGTGGATCCATCTTGTGATATGTTAGGCTTACAATAAGTGAGAGACGAGGCAAATAATGGCTAATAACACAGCTGATGGCTTGTTTACATATTGGCGAACATTAAATATTTGAATAAATTTCCAACTCTTTCCAGACTCAGACGTAAACAAAACCTAAATATAAATAATTAATCCCTAAAAAAAACTAAATAACGAATAATGAATTCTAAATAAACGAATACAAGACACTCCAGGGAGGATTAGGGTGTTGTGAAGGCAGTAAGGCTGACTGAAGGGAGACTGGCCCCGCTGGACTCACCTTACGTACTCGTGCCTCTCTGGTGATGCTTGACGGTGCTTGGTGCAGGAAGAAGGTGTCGGGAAGACGGAAACACTGGTTAATAGAGCGTATAGGGCAAGATTGACCAGTGCTGACCAAAACACTGCAGCCAGCCAGCCGCTCGCCGTGGTAACTCCCCAGCGCCACCTGTCACTGATCCAACACCCACCCACACACACACACACACACACACACACACACAAAAAAAAAAAAAAGTTGACATGCTATCAAATAATATGTCAAATAATATAAATATCCTCACTTTCTGACTCTCCTTTCCCCACTCCACCCCCGATAAGTGATTATGAACGCAATCTTCACTCAGTGCGGCACCGTGTCACCGCAGCAAACACGAACCAGGGCAGAATAGGCTCAACTGAAATGCTCCTACTCTCTCTCTCTCTCTCTCTCTCTCTCTTCACGACTGACGGAAACACTGGTTAATAGAGCGTGTAGGGCAAGATTGACCAGTGCTGACCAAAACACTGCAGCCAGCCAGCCGCTCGCCGTGGTAACTCCCCAGCGCCACCTGTCACTGATCCAACACCCACCCACACACACACACACACACACACACACACAAAAAAAAAAAAAAAAGTTGACATGCTATCAAATAATATGTCAAATAATATAAATATCCTCACTTTCTGACTCTCCTTTCCCCACTCCACCCCCGATAAGTGATTATGAACGCAATCTTCACTCAGTGCGGCACCGTGTCACCGCAGCAAACACGAACCAGGGCAGAATAGGCTCAACTGAAATGCTCCTACTCTCTCTCTCTCTCTCTCTCTCTCTCTCTCTCTCTCTCTCTCTCTTCACGACTGTTTTTCAAAGCTATAAAGATGATTATCAGGGTTTTCAATGGTGTTTCTCCTGTTATTAATGTAGAAATGTTGTTAATCTGTCACTAAAACCGTAAAAATACCCTTGAAGACCTGTGCAACTACTGACAGAGAGAGAGAGAGAGAGAGAGAGAGAGAGAGAGAGAGAGAGAGAGAGAGAGAGAGAAAGAGAGATAACTAGCAATAACATTCACACACACATACACACACCAGTGCATTTATACGAAGGACTCTCCTGAACTAGAGGAGGTCATACTTTGATGTATAATTTGGAAATCAGCTATTTTTTTCTATTAAGACACACACAATTAAACGCTGATTTCCGGACGTGTCACTTGCGATCATACCACGTACTCTCGTGGCCTTGCAATGCGCGGCTGCTTAACGGGATGCACGTTCTCTACTTATGATACAAGTTATTTCCGAAACGTGTCATTTTTTTTTTCCCCCTACGTCCACTCAGAGGTCAAGCATACGCAGCTCACTGGCCCTTCCTTCCGCCTCCATCTTTCACTTTGTCCTCCAAAACCGTGGGGAGGGTACAGTGTCGCCCCACACACTCGCCACTCACTTTTCCTGCCTTTCTTACACTCTCGGGCGCCAGCAAGGCCTAGTACCTTTATATATCACACAAAACCAAAGTTAGTCGTGCTGACTAACTTTTCTTAGTAAAACCCATGGGGTCTAGAACGAGTGGCAGCATTAGTAACAGTGACTAACATAATGTTATTCAATTTGTGACTAACTGAGCACTCAACCTGAGTATGGTCTTACTCAAATATATCTGACTAATGCCTTCGTACTGTTCACTGCTTCTACTAACCACATTAGTAAAGTGGATCATAGGTTAGTCAATTAAATGATTAATTAGTTAGTCTTTCTTAGACAGATGATGAATCATTAGTACCTTTAATACAAGCAGCTAGCTACTGCTGTCTTAAGGTTAGGGAAAGAATAGGTAATAAATTCAATATATTCATATACAATTAAATGTTCCCTCCATTTCATTGCATTAAAAAAAAAAAAAATAAAAAAAAATAAACACTATAATTTTTATCATATATAGTATAATATGCTTTTCACTTGAACATTTAACAGAAAGCTCCCCTCAAAACTGTAATGATATATAAAACAGATGTAAAAAATAAACTCCATTAGTAACACTTCATCCTAGCATGAGAGAAAAAAAAAAGCAACACAAAAACAACCTTTTTTTGACAAGCCATTAAGTAAATAATACACATTTGTGAGTATTAATCACTAAAACTTGCAATGTGGAAAAGAAAGTAAGCATCTCTTAAGATATGAATATTAAACCTTACTCCCATTCATAAACTAAAGGAAAAACTATGTAAGTAAAGTTAACATAAAATAAATGTAAGGAGTTACAGACCCTGTAAAGAATAATTAATTAGTCCATTGCTAATCATTATATCACAGTACTTTTAAGAAACTTAGGGAAACAACCAGTGCAAAAATAGACATTTAACCTTATTTGTACAAGCTTTTAACCCAGATCATATCCATATGTCACCATTAATCCTTTAAAGCCACACAAAAAAAGAAAATGAGTATTTCTATGGGATATACTATCTAAACAAATCTACAGAAATGCTCAGAACAGTAATAAAGAAGCTTCACATATCACTTGCAATACCATAGAGAAATAAAAAAAAAAAGGTAAAAAATGCATAAAATATATATATATATATATATATATATATATATATATATATATATATATATATATATATATATATATATATATATATATATATATATATATATATATATATATATATATATATATATGCATCATATGGTACATGAAGAATACTTCCCAATTTGGAGAGAGAGAGAGAGAGAGAGAGAGAGAGAGAGAGAGAGAGAGAGAGAGAGAGAGAGAGAGAGAGAGAGAGAGAGAGAGTGAGTCTACTTTCCATTCATTATATATATATATATATATATATATATATATATATATATATATATATATATATATATATATATATATATATATATATATATATATATATATATATATATATATATATATATATATATATATATATATATATATATATATATAACATAAGAACAATTCAGTAAGATTTCATGAATACTGGGTTGGGGGGAAGGGGAAGTACAAGTATTTCCTTTTCCTTTTAGAAAACTTATTAACATAATGTTATGTATTTATTTCACTGATTAATCTTTAACTAGTAATTGACTAGTGTGTGTGTGTGTGTGTGTGTGTGTGTGTGTGTGTGTGTGTGTGTGTGTGTGTGTGTGTTGTGTGTGTGTGTGTGTGTGATAGAGAGAGAGAGAGAGAGAGAGAGAGAGAGAGAGAGAGAGAGAGAGAGAGAGAGAGAGAGAGAGAGAGAGAGAGAGAGAGAGAGAGAGAGAGAGAGAGAGAGAGAGAGAGAGAGAGGCATTATGTGTGGAGTTGAATATATTTAGAAGCAGATTTATGCATTTTTGTAGCTCAATTCTGTCTTTACTTCATTGAGTTTTACAAGTAGAGATCTTGTTTTTGAAGTGTTACCTTTGTCATACTTGATACCTAAGAGATGGGATGTTGTGAAACAGAGGAAATGTTCACAATTTTTTGGGTGTTCAATATTAAACACAAAGCCCTGCTACCAATGAGACTACAGCCATAGAAATACATGTTGGTTCAGCTACAGATGCACCATCAAATACACACTAGACTGCCCTGTTCTTAGTTCTTCTTCTGGTACCTTAAGGAAGAAATAATAGTGTAAACATTAATAACATTTTGACATTAAAATAAAATTTATATGTAGATGTATATCTTAAGGTGATAATATATTCAGAAATTTCAATATATACACACCACTCTAAAATCAAAGGTACTGAAATTTAACCTTAGTAAAAATGGAGTCTTTCCTTTCTCCAAGCAGGTGAAGTAACCCCAATATAACTAAGCAAGCATCTGGTGCAAATAAATAAATATATAAATAAAAATGATAATAAGTAAATCAAATAAACAAAAGAAAATTAACTGTGTAAGGAAAAAGTGAAGATATGGTCACATCCAATAGGACAGTCCACTAATTTAAGTTCCAATCTTTTAAAAGTCTCCTGTAATTATTGCTTTATCACATAAGAATTAACAAAAATAAAGCTCCTCGATGGTTCTACTAATTATATGAATGACAAGCATTTTGATTGAATGCTTAGAACGACCAGTATACTAATGATTTTTGTCCTTTGTGTCACAGCAGCAAATCTTTTGTACGAGTATGCGGTTATGTTTTTTACTTGAGACACTATTTGGGTAATATCATAATGCAATAATGCTTTGTCTAGCAAGTCCTCGTAAGAATATGATGAGTACTGATCGAAAAAAAAAAAAAAAGAAAGAAAGAAAGAAAACCCCAGCCGAACCTACATGCCCCGACATAATGCACTGATGTTCCGAACTCCCGATTCTTCTCATCATATCTATCGAAACAGTGTGAGAAGTCCTGAACTTCATCACAACCATGGAAGAAACCTTTATCAGACTGTTTGCACTTGCGCTACTGCCGGCAAAGGTGACTCCAAGAATTCTATCTCCACACGAATTAGTGACCTGTCTTATTGGACTGCAAGGGAAGAGGATGCAGCTAATATTTCTAAAAAGATTGATAATATTTACATTTTAAATTTCAAATTGGACAGCCTATTGGGTTTATTTACACTAGAAATAATGTCTTTCCTTACGAGAAAGAGAGAGAGAGAGAGAGAGAGAGAGAGAGAGAGAGAGAGAGAGAGAGAGAGAGAGAGAGAGAGAGAGAGATGCTTTACACCTATTAAAATCTTTAACATCACTTATGCTGCAAACAATTATTTAGCCATAGCACTCAGCCAAAAATTTGATAGAAGAGCAGGAATTTAACAATTAAATTAGTACCTTTATAGAAATTGGTGCAAGCATTACAGTTAGATAGGTCATGCTTAATACAATGTTTGGTTTTTGCATGCAGCATAGTTTCATGAATATTAGGCCTATAAAAGTGAAAGATGCATTGCTAATGATGAAAAGATACATATATTAAATTGCTACCAGCTACTGAAATGAACAAATTGAACTAGACATTACTCGCATTGACTTTCATCGTGGTCATAGAGTTCAAGTAAGGTTTCCATATACAGAGGAACTGCTTTTCTTTTTTTGAGAATGGCAATTATTGGGAGCCTATATTTCTCCAGCCCTTTCAAAACTGCTACTCTTGGGTCTGGTTCATCCGCTTGTGGTTCTAATCTCAGGAACTCCTTGATTATCTGTAAAGATATAAGCATCAAATAATTATAAGTGAAGGTTGCAGAGATGAGCATCTGCAATAACTGTACTTAGTTATGAGTGCTTATCTCTCGTCACTGAGGCCTTTGAGCCTGAGAGGGAGAATGGAAGTACCAGTAGTTAAATATCAATTACCTACTATAAAATATAAATAGCTATATACATTATAGCCCTACAAATAAAGTTGACAATTAGTAACAATATGTAGCAAAATCCATAAAGTGTACATATATACACACCTACGCCCTCAAAAGTCTGAATCCACGGGTACAAGTTCAGGATTTCTGCTACAAGAATGTTCCCATTGATAATTTTTTTTGCGTCTCTCAGAGAGTGTCAACTGCATGAGGCGTTCAGCCTGAGGAAAATCATTAAAGTAAAATTAGTTTTCATAAGTTGACTGTCCCGCCAGCCTCCCTCTCTCCCTCATATATATATATATATATATATATATATATATATATATATATATATATATATATATATATATATATATATATATATATATATATATATATATATATGAGCATCATTTTTCAGTGGCTATCCACCAGTACCATTGAAATTGCTTACATAAGAGCAGGTATTTTTAAACAACACCAGTAAAGAAGTCTCTGAAATATAAAAAAGATAAATCAAGCGTACAAATATCACATACCTTATCTAACTCGGGATCTTTCTTCATCCAATGTAGAGCAGGCCACTGTCTATGTCTCTCTAATGACTTATCATCTTCTGAATGGGGCCTTGGTGGAAGGTAAGCCTTTACTCCATACATCAGTGGACACGTAGTCTCTTTTGGCGCTATGCAAGGGATCTTCTTTTTCCTTGACATCACCTCAGTCACTGAGGAATCCTGCCTCTTTCTTGAATTCTGAAACTTGCGCTGGATGCGCAATTTCCATTGCAGCTGCAATTCATGCTCCTCGAAATCACTGTTTCTCAGGATGGCAGGAAATGATGTCAAAACAGCATTTGCCATATTCATATACTGTTCTGATGTTGGATAGCTGAAATATGATAATGATAATAATAATAATAATAATAATAATAATAATAATAATAATAATAATAATAATGATAATAATAATAATAATAATAATAATAATAACATATTATTAATAATAATGTCACGATACCTTGATATGTAATAATGATGATAACAATAATAATGATAATATCAATCTAGCTAACTATATAGATGGCTTAACTCCTTTTATTATATTATTATTGTTATTATTATTATTATTATTATTATTGTTATTATTATTATTATTATTGTTCTTGTTCTTAACAATTACCTAATTGTGCTTTTGTCCCAGTGAAATTGGCAGATAGTGGGCACACTACCTGAATAGTACACTCAAAGATGGTTTCACACCTATCAGTGCCGTATTAGTATCGTATAGGTTTAGTGTCAGTGATATCCATGTCGCTTTCGTGACGTCTACGCACACATATCCTTTCAGACGTGGAGTTGGCTATGATTGTTATAATTATTGATGAAGAGCAAGATGCTTGCTTAACAAAAAATAAAGAAAAGAAAATTGGGTACATGAAACGTGGAAGAAAAAGAGAAACTGAAGGAGATTTTGCTACTCTGTACGAGGAATTAATTAATGATGAAACAAAAATTTTCCAGTACTTAAGAATGTCCAAAAACTGTTAGATGACATTGCTCAGTGATGTGTGGTGTGGTGTGGTATGGTGTGGTGTGTTATGATGTGGTGTGGTGTGATGTGGTATGCTGTGGTAAGGTATAATGTACAATGTGATTAATTACATCAATTAAAAAGAGTATTTATCACCATTTCAATTTCTTCTATTTTATTTCAAACAAGTATGTAAACGTGTTTAACCAATATTTACAAGGAAGCAGCGATCGCATGAAATGACTAATACATTAGTCACAGTTGTTTTGATGAAGGATTTGACTAACTTTGGTTTTGTGTGCAGGAGTCTCAAAGCAGTGCTGCTTCATAACGGGAACATGTATCCATCTCTTTCCCTCGCTCACTCTGTCCAGCTCAAAGAGGAATACAACAGTGTATTCCTCTTGCTAGATGCCTTGAAATATGAAGAGTACGGTTGGGAGTTATCGGAGACTTCAAAATGATGGCCTTCTTGATGGGTCTCCAATGCGGCTTTACCAAGTTTCCTTGTTATCTTTGCCTTTGCGACAGCAGGAACACCATAGCAGACTACCGCAAGTGGGACTAGCCACAGCGGACCGAGTTTAGTGTCGGGAAGAACAACGTAAAATGGGAGCCATTGTTGGACCCCAGAAAGGTAATGTTTCCCCCAATACACATAAAACTGGGCCTTATGAAACAATTCATCAGAGCTCTAGATAAGGAGTCTGCAGCTTTCGAGTATCTCCAAAATATCTTTCCTAAGTTGTCTGCGGCAAAAGTGGTTGGCGGTGTCTTCGTCGGTCCACAAATAAAGAAGGTCATGGAGTGCAAGGAATTCCCCAAGAAACTCACTAGGACGGAGAAAGCAGCGTGGAACAGCTTTGTCGCAGTGGTTCTTGGCCTCTTGGGGAATCACGAAACTGAAAAATATGTGGAGCTTGTTGAGACTTTGCTGAGAAACTACGGCAAGATGGGTTTCAGGATGTCCCTCAAAATCCATATCTTTGACGCTCATCTTGATAAATTTAAGGAGAACATGGGGGCGTACTCCGAGGAGCAAGGCGAGCGCTTCCACCAGATATGCTGGACTCTGAACACCGCTACCAAGGGTCGTATAATGAAAACATGATGGCAGACCATATTTGAGGCTGATTCGTGAAGGCAATTTACAGTATATGCGTAAAACTATTCATTTTTAATGTTTTATTGTCTCACTTATGTAATCCTAGAATAAATAAATGCTACTTTCGTATCATATGTCGTTTTGTTTCTACTTTGTACAAATGAGAGTTCAAGTTCGCCACTATCTCCCGATGGGAATAGGTAAATTTTATAAATATCATTATCCTGCCACAAAAGTAAAGTTAGAAATAAATATCAGTGATTTTCCATGTTTTCTAGGCATAAGCAAATAGAAAATAACACTCGTTACCCAAGGACAGAAATCGTGTTACACAGTGACCTGTAAAGAGTGAAGGAGAGGAATGAGCTTTTAATCGAAGGAGGACACTAGTGACGTTGAAAGATTAAGTTTTGCAGAGGCCACGGGATTTCTTTGGGAGTGTTTCCGGTACAGGCACAAAATCCTCATTAAACTATTGTCAGAGCCACGAAAACACTTAAAGACCACCACGCTCTTCGCGGAAACGTTCGCGAGAGAATGTTAACAGTTCTAGAGATAAGACGTTGAGATGTTTATCATAACATTCCTTGGATAACAGACATTGGTGCGTAGCGAGGGAAGCCAAACGTTAAGGAAGGTCGGCACGCTCTTCTCTCATAGTGATCTTGTGTGAATGATTAGATAATTAAGAGTATATACTAGTACTTGATCTTACTTGTAGAGGCACCCAGATTACCAGGCGACACGTTATCTCCTTTTCCTCCTCCTCTTCCTCCTCTTCCTTCTCGTTCTTAAGTGTCTGCGTTTTTTGGGTTCAATCTAAATTAGCGGTTCCCAATCTTTTCTAAGTGCATGCATCCTTCCGGGAGCTTTTCAGAAATTCACATACCTTCGCGCCTGGAACGGTTAACTACAAAATATTACATGAATATTTCACGTTTTTATCGAGTTTTAAGACGAAAGCAACAACAACAAAAACAACAACAACGATAATAATAACAACCTGACCCCAACTACTTGGGGCAGCTGCAGAGCGTAGGTAAAGTTGTATCCGTAACACCCACCACTTCAATCTGGATCGCTCGAGTAAACACCACAATCAGACCAATAACATAAAATAGCGTTTGTCACTTAGGCGTGTACCTGTTTGTCTCCCAGTAGATATCTCGCACGCAGTAAAGTTCTTGTACTCACGTGCTGTTTATCTCCCCCGCCTCTCACCACAGAGATGCTCCCATGCTTCTGTTCACGTCACCTCATTTCCAAACACGTGACTGTTCGCTCCTGTCGTAGCATCTCGTCCCGTCTCGTCTCGCCTCTTCTCCTATCGTCTCTCTCTCTCTCTCTCTCTCTCTCTCTCTCTCTCTCTCTCTCTCTCTCTCTCTCTCTCTCTCTCTCTCTCTCTCTGAATTTGTGTGTGTGTATGTATTTCTTCTCTTCCTTCATCTTCGTCACCCTTTTTCTGACTTGTTGATAAAAGTAAGAGCGATCATCTTTTGCGTATTTTTCTTTACTGGAGTTATATATATATATATACATATATATATATATATATATATATATATATATATATATATATATATATATATATATATATATATATATATATATATATATATATATATATATATATATATATATATATATATATATATATATACTTATTTATACATATTTAATTTACGTATATTTATATCATATTGACTTATTTTACTTGTGAAGAAGGTAAAACGCAGGCAGAGCTCCTGGTGCTGATAACCTAGTGTGTTGGGGGAGCAAGACGTGGTGTTGGCGGTGGTGGTGGTGGTGGTGGTCTCGCCCGCGTCAGCAATCAATAAAGAAGCAAATTATATACATGCTAAAGTTGATGAGCAACCAGTGTGTTACTAACCAGAGCTGTCTCTGAGGGTGACGCGACATTTCCAAGTCACTTTTGTTTTTGGCAAAAGGAATGGGAAAATAAAATACAGAGTTGTTTGTCACGTGTCAGGATCTGTGGTGTTTTGATGAAGACGCCGAGGTGTGAGAGACTGAGGAACACAATGGTGGCGCCCCAGGCCAGGGATGTGAAAAGGAGAGAAAAGAATTCCATTGTCTCCTACAGATCACGGCAAACATTACTCTTAAATTCTGAAATCACCACTGTTGTTTTCGTCAAGTTGTCCCTAACAGCGAAGTGGCGAGACAACAGCCCGGGTTCTCGTGTTCACATTACATGCTACATGCTTCTGTAGGATTCCTTTGTGTTCTGATCACGCCCTGCGGCAGGATGTGCATCTGGGTATCAGGAATGCTCTGTCGGTCCTTGCTCAGACAGGAAACCGAGCCTGTGAATTCTCAAGAACTGTGTCAATTTATTTATTTAAATATTCATTTATTCAATGGCTGCTACTCTTCTCCATGGTTACTGCACTTCTGAAAGTGCTCACTTCATGCAGCTCCCCTCCCACCACCGCCCACACCGTCCTGTGTCCAGAAGAGTTTCTTCTCATTCTCATCCTTATCCTGTTTACCTTTCTAATGCCAGATTTAATCAGCATCTTCAGTCTTTCGTCCCTTAAACTTGTAAATTCTGGAACTCTCTGCTTTTGTTTTTCTCCTCCATACGACTTGAGCTTTTCTACAGAGACCGCCAGAACTAAACTGGACAAACTTTTTTGACAATAGTAATTGATTCCATCCTGTGAGAGCGGCAAGGCGAGGAAGCTTTATTTTCATTTTTTTCTTCTTTCTTTCTCTTGGCCAGTCTTTCTGACACGTAAAAAGAAAGAAAAAAAATCTAGCGTATCTTGACTAGCCGAACCAAAGCTGACGAAGGTAGATTTTGTCTGGCACACTTTTAAGATATTGTTTTTATCATGGCTTCTATTAGACACACTCCTCTGGTAATGAATTTCTCAGATCTACTGATCCATTTGAAAGTAAATTTCTGCATGTCCTTTTCCTCTATTCTCTGGCCAGCTGGTTTGAGGTCTCTCAACGACCAGAGGGAAGTCTGCTCTTGCAAAGACTCTCCTTCAATACTCCCTCACCTCGGACATTAGCTTGGCTCAGTTGGCCCGGAGTACATTTCTCATGGTACAGGAAAGGGTATCGGCTCTTCATTTTCCTCACCTCTCATTTTTCTGCCTCAAATTTTAAGTCGTTTTCGTAGTGTAGTGGTTATCACGTGCGCCTCACACGCGCAAGGTCCCCGGTTCGATCCCGGGCGAAAACACATATTTTATGGATGGGGATGATAAGTGGAAATAAGTAGGTATATTTCATACAGGGACTGCCACGTGTAAGCCTGGTGGCGTCCTGCAGCTTCCCTTATTTCTTATGTTCTTATCTCGACACAGTTTTCCTTCTCTTAATTGCTGTCTTATTCAGGCATCTTAATAACTCCTCTTCATTGCACGTGCTTTTCCTCCCTCATGTAGTGCCGCTCCTCTTCTCTTTGTCTTGTCTGTCTATGTAAGAATTGATTTCTTCATCCCCTTATCTCCTCTTATTCTCTGAAGTTCTAAGAAAACTTCTCACCCAGTTTTATCCTTTATTCTGTGAGAACTTTGAAAAAACAAGATATGATAACATTTTCTTTTTTCCAGTTTCCTTCGTTTCTGACTGCATTTGATATTTTTATGTGTTTTCCAAACTCTCATCTGCGTATATACTTTTATAGCTGCGTTCCTTTTTGTTATAACTGTCAAAGTGAAACAAAGAATAACCCCAGGCAAGGGAGTCTGGCACTTGGCTGATCCACAACTGGCGGGCAGCGTCACGTCAGTATGAGGATTACTTCCCTTTGGCTTGAATACCAATCGCTATTAGGGATTTTTTTTTTTTTTTCAGGAGTCTCATGGCGTCAAAATTCAGTATTGTGATATTTCAATTTCAAAGATTCACTTAATAGTCTATTTTTTTTTTTTTCTCTTCTTAGAAGACCACGAGTACGGTCAAGGAAATACTCACGTGCTATTAACTTTTCCAATTTAACTTTCTTGTCCCTTACGTGGTCACCTGTTATGAATAGTTTGAAATTTGTTGAGAAACACATTCAGAGCAGGAAGGCGACGGGTACAAGGCGGGTTCACTGGTGCCGTCAAGGGGGCAAAACTGACAGTCCCCGGGATGCATAAGTCAGCTAAAAGTCATGTTCATATTCTTTGTCAGTGATATTTTGTCTGAATTTCAGCCTGCTTTTGAATAGAAGTACTATGAATACAATCTTAAAGGATTTAAAGATCTGTCTTCTGATATGTTTTTGTACGTTAATGGATTGCAAACCTCGTGATTTGTGACTCGTCCCCGTCATGCCGTGATCAGATTGGATTCAACCCTTTCTTATCTGAGGAATTAAACGTTACAATTCAGTCTGAACTAGTTGTTATCATTCCTTATGTTATCATTGCCAGAGATGGATCTGAAATGAAATGCATAATTTGGAAGTGAATGAAATTGTTTGTCTGAAATCTTCATCCCCATCCTCAGATTTCCCTGTCTGAGTGACCATGCTACTCATTTATGTTGAGACTAGAAAATTGAGCTAATTGTCGTAGAAACAGCATGTGCTGCTTCAGACAACTGGCTGGAGCGTTTGGGAAGGCGTGTGTGTGGAAGGAGGCTGCTAAAAATGAACAGGATCTCTGACGGATGCCACTTCTTTTGACACTTCATATCTCCCTGTGGATTCCTGTCTATGCCGATGCGTTTCCCATCTGCCATACATAGTTCCATAAACAACGCGTACTCGTAAAATTCCCCTAATGCCATGTAGCATTGAATGGCATCTGAATCACGCCCTGCCGAGGACACGGAGGGGGAAGTAAGGAGATACCCAGAGGCAAGACGAGTAGCGCCAGCGATCCACAGCAGCCAGTACGAGGCAAGTGAAGACCATAGCCAGGCACTGTGGAACACTTTCAACTTGCTTGTAATGGTCATGAATTTAGTGTTTACCCAACAAACAACCACGACTCCAAAGCAGCAGTGCAGCACACATCCCAAATCCATGCATGTTACTACAATAACTTATCTCACCTCAGACCAAATTCCATAAATCAGCTAAACATAAATTATTGACAGAAAAATAACGACACCAACACTGGGACGCGGAATAGATCTTGGCTCACGTTACCCTTTTTACTGTATAGCCGATTAGGTTTATTTCTCTTTCTTTGTTATTTCTTTATTATGATTAATGAAATGTATGAGTAAAGACGAGCCATCACTACGGAAGGGATGAAGAGCCTGCCGTAGATCCATTCAAAGCGACAGTTCATGGCACGAATACAATATTTCTTACCATAATATTTCTATTCTTACTGACACACACGCGTGCTTTAAG
>NC_087151.1:30043520-30083520 GCF_035594125.1 Scylla paramamosain | reverse complement strand
ACCTTCTGTCATGGATTCACTGTCTTGGCACGGGGGGGGAATGACAGCAAGTACCAGCGGCTTATAGAAACAGGATAGGAATGGCGTGGCGTGGCGGCGTATCATCACACTTCATCACGGCGGCGGGGCAGGGGAGGCGAGTGCTGGATTTCCTCTTTGATGGCTGTCTGAATGGAGGTGTCACAGAGGTAGGATTTGCCAGCGCCGCCCCATTAGTGTTCATGGCGAGGCAGCGCGTAACGGCGACCTGAGAGAAGGCTATATATAGATGGAACGCACGTGAACTTTACGCGGTGGCTGCACAAACCGGTCGTAATTCGCAAAGCAATATCCACCATGCTGAAGACGGCCAGAATTGCGAACGCTATAGAATGAAAAATAAGGGATGGCCGTGAGTTTAGAGAGGAGCGATAAATCAATGTTGTTGGGCATTTAATAAAGCGGAATTAAAAGTGGCCGCTCACAGAAAAGCCAGGAAATGTGCCCGCATCGACAATATCACACGGTGTGGCCTGGGAGCGAGGCAAGCCATGGACAGGAGAGTGTATAGGGAGCAAGAAGCTTTACTAAATCTCCCTGGTCGCGAGGCGTGTATAGGGGAGGGTTTGGTTACGCAGCGTGAGAAGAATACTCTACAGTGGAGATTATAAGTTAAGTAACTCTCTGCATTCATTTCCACTGTGTCTAGTGCTAGTGTTTTACCTCAATGCCAAATATACTGAGCTGCTTAAAAGGTATCACTTGTCATTCCGAACCAGCTTCTCTTCCTGCCTCCCTCACTCCACCAACCAACCAAGCTTACACAGCACTTCCAGAACAACCCTCACAAACTCTTCCTTCCTCACTCACAGCAGATCAGAGGACTCTAGTTTGAGGGATAGCATCATTCATAATGGACGTGAGTGGGACATGTTACTCGAGCGTTGTTCGTGAATGTGCCAGGAGGTGAAGTGAGGCTCTCCGATGATTCCGGTATCTAGGGTGAGGTGATGTGGATGCTGTAGAGAATGTAAGGAAGGTCAGGAACGCTCAAGTGAAACGACTGTACAAGGCATTTTAAGGTGATCGTGTATGGTAATGGTATACTAGTGTGTGGAGTGAGCTCGTGTTAAAGATAATGAAGTATGATGAAGTAAAGAAATGGTAATGATGATGATAATGATAATGATAATGATAATAATGATAATGAAGAAGAAAAAAGAAGAAAAGAAGAAATTGATGAAAGAAAAATAAAACATAAAAGTAACATCAAGCAGAACTTGCAAAAAGACAAAAAATAAATAAATAAATAAATAAAATAAATAAATAGATAAATAAAATAAATAAATAAATAAAAATAAAAATAGAAATAAAATAAAATAAAATAAATAAAAAAATAAACAAAAATAAATAAATAGATAAATAAATAAATAAATGAAAGCGATTGGCATTTCGTTTGATCAAAGCAGCGCCGTCCTTGAAGTCAACGCACAGAAGAAAATATAAAGCAGCACGTAACAGTTAGATTTCTGCTTCAGCCTTATAACGCTCAAAGGATGGAAAATTTATGACTACAAAAAAAAAAAAAAAATAAAATAAATAAATAAATAAATATACCTCACTCATTTCTATCACTATATATTGTTCATAGCAAAACTAAAACTGTCACCGGAGAGGGTTTTATTAGCTACACACATTATCGCGGTTAAGGGAAAGTGAAGGAGGCGGCGGCAGTGTGGTAAGGTGGTGCGGGGCCTGGACTGAGTGTGATTAACGACTGGCTTTTGTGGGTCTGCACGGCGAGAGTGAGGCGAATGGCTTTGTGCTGCTTGAGTGGCTGCAACAGAGAGAGAGAGAGAGAGAGAGAGAGAGAGTCGACAGTTTATTTATTTACTTATTTATATATTTTTCACTTATTGTTCAGTAGTCTATAATGTAGCGATGCATCAGCTCGCCGTGACCGTCTTCGTTTTCTGTGCAGACTTCAAGGACGGCGCTGCTTTGATCAAACGAAAAACCAATCGCTTTTTCCCTTTTTCTTTTTTGCAAGTTCTGTTTGATGTATTTTTTTATGTTTTATTTTTATATTCATTAGTTTCTTCTTTTCTTCTTCTTTTTGCTCTTCTTCGTTATCATTACTATTATCATTATTATTATCATCATCATTACGATTTCTTCACTTCATTGTATTTCATTATCCTACTTTGATTGTAACATTGTAACTGAATTTTTAAAAGTTGATATTATAGGTAATGTATACAAGACGCCAGCCTTGCACTGCTCTCACTCCTGGCCACGATGAATGGGTGGTGCTTGAATATGAAAAGACAGGCAGAAGTAAGTTTGACAGAAAAAAAAAAAGCTATGTATTTTCGTAATCCTCTGTCTGGCAGTCTTTTGAACAAAAGGTGGCAGCACTAACACGTGTTTTCCGTGAAGATTACGCGTCAGATTTTAGCGGAATCGGCGTGACTTCAGTTTCCTTGTTGCCGACATGAAGATAGTGCGAGTGTTCATGCGCGAGACACAGGCGACGCTTGAAGCTCAGAGGTGGCGAAAACAATGCTTGCAGTTTAATCAGTTAGTTGGAAAGAATGGATATTGATGCCGCAGGCGATGTGGTTTCGTCCCGCCGCGCGAAACAGAGCCTGGAATCGTAACAAGGCAGCCACCAGCACGAGGCCATTATAAAGCCCGGCGAGGCTCTGCACGCCACGAGTCTTCTTGCGGCAGCTCCTCCCGCTGGCCGGCCTTGCCTTCCCTCGCCGTGAGGGATAAGCACAGCCGCGACTTAAGGTAACAGGCCTACAACTCTGAATTAGTTGAGAGACACAAACTTTCCTGTTGTTTTCCCTCAGGTGAATGTGAAGGTTGTGGCAGCCGCTGCCCATCTTACCTCTTAGGCCTTGCTCGCTCCCTCCCCAGCAATCTGTTGGAGATTAGACCTGTAATATGTGGACCTGACTGCTATTGTTATTTTCCTATAGTAGTCGTAGTAGTAGTAGTAGTAGTAGCAGTAGTAGTAGTAGTAGTAGTAGTAGTAGTAGTAGTAGTAGTAGTAGTAGTAGTAGTAGTAGTAGTAGTAGTAGTAGCAGTGGTAGTGGTAGTAGTAGTAGTAGTAGTAGTAGTGGTAGTAGTAGCAGTAGTAGTAGTAGTAGTAGTAGTAGTAGTAATAGTAGTAGAAGTAGTAGTAGTAGTAGTAGTAGCAGTAGTAGTAGTGGTGGTGGTGGTGGTGGCGGTGGTGATGGTGGTGGTAATTGTTGTTGTTGTTGTTGTTTTTGTTGTTCCAATGGCAGCACCAATAGCCAAGCAAACAACTTCCCCATTCCTGGACACGCGACGAAGGAAATAAGAAAGAAGTACAAATAAAACCAGAAATTCAGGATAAAAAGAAAGAGAGAGAGAGAGAGAGAGAGAGAGAGAGAGAGAGAGAGAGAGAGAGAGAGAGAGAGAGAGAGAGAGAGAATAAAAAGACAACCCCATAAAGTAACACCACTGGGGTGAATGGTGGCAGCAGGGACACCTTTGGCTGGCGGTGGGGTTCACTCTGCAATAACCGCCGCGATGGACCGCTGGCCGGCCATTTCTGTCCCCTCAGCACTAGCGCGCCTCGCACACACCCACACTCCGCCACATATCAAGACATTTCCCGTATTCCTTCCATTCGAATTCATTCAGGTTAGCCTCGTTTGTTGCGTTTCCATGACACCAGTTTTTTTCCCCCTTCAGAACTTTTTTTTCGTTGTAACACAGCTAAGTATTTGTCACGAGTCTGGTGGAGGGCGCAGAGGGGAGAAGATTGATGAAACCTTATTAGCCACGTCCTGGAAGCGGTGATATCGTGGGCGTAGGCGAGACGGATTTCCATCGTGCCCAGCAATAGACCTTACCGCTTGTTGCCGGGCGCTAACTGCGATACGTTTTTTTTTTTTTTATGTAAATTTTTCATATTTGGATTTTACAAGAGTGATGCGGAAGAACAAAATAAATAAAGGGGTGGTATATGAAGATCAACAGACACATTTTCCATTGAAACAGTAAAGGCGCCATGAGAAAGGAAGCTTTTATTTATTTATCTTTAACTTATTTATTACTCTCTCTCTCTCTCTCTCTCTCTCTCTCTCTCCTCTCTCTCTCTCTCTCTCTCTCTCTCTCTCTCTCTCTCTCTCTCTCTCTCTCTCTCTGTGTGTGTATGTGTGTGTGTGTGTGTGTGTGTGTGTGTGTGTGTGTGTTGCAGCAATGTTCTAGTGCACAGCCTTCTTGGAGTTGCCTCTGTCGCATGCAGCCAAGCACAAGGACTACATCTGATGCAAGCCAGTCCTGCGTTTACCAGTAGGAGGAAAGAAATGAGAGTGAGGGAGTGGCAGGTCTTTTGCAGAGTGGAGTCGCAGTGTTTAACAAATAGGGGAGGTGTGCAATAACAAGTTCTGAGGTTACCGATTCATTAGAGGAGGAAAGAGGTGAGCGTGAGAGCGTTAAGGATGTCAGAATCCCCCCAAAACAATTTTGATCCAATCTACATATAAATTTTACATAAGTTAGATGATCAAACGCCTAATATTTTCGTTAGGTTTGTTTTGTTCTTTTTCTTTTTATGAATTTTCGTTTTTTGAAAATGTCAGAATTTTTGGATAAAAAAATTGAACTAAAATTTCATGCTTTTTATTACAATTTTTTCATTTAAAATTCGATTTTCTGAGATATACTAAACAACTCTGTCGTCATACATTTTTCCTCCAGGCATTATAAAACTTTTGGCAAAATGGCAAAATTTTCAAAATACGTAAGAAAAGTATTATTTTTTCCTTTCCTCAGATATATATATTTTTTTATCACACATATTGCTATTTCTCAACCACAATTTTTTGCATTATAACTTTTTTTCTTTCCAGGAAAACAAACAGAATTAAAATTGGTTAGTAACTTTCGGAGGAGATGTAGTTTGAATATGTAACGAAGATAATTTTGAGATACGAGCTGTTAAAGATTTGTGTGTCAGTACTCCCATTTAGCAGTTGTTAATAACCTCCTGCACTGTAACTGTCATCTCTGCCAATTCCCTCCACCTTCCTCTTCTTTCTTGAGGTGAGTTTCTTGGAGAAATGCTTCTCTAGTTCAGTTCCTCCTAGCGGTGCAGCACATCAATAGTGTGGTGTGAAACGGAGAAACCAGGGCTTGACAGGAAGTGGACGTCCCCTTTCTTGAAATTGTACACTGACATATTGTTTGTAACAGGTAATGTAAATCTACAGTGGACTTATAAAGTACACAGTTGCATAATATTATACTTTACATTACAGTACCCTTTTAAAGATTGTTCCCTGAAAATTAACTTTTTTTTATACTTTTTTATGATAATTATTGTCTGGAATACATTACAAAACAAAATGAATATCAACATTCCTGCAAACGCTATACATATGTATCTAACATGATCATTTTATTTTACTCAATACGATTCTTGATAAAAGTACTAACTGTGGATGGTCTCTGGAATTTAAGCTCTGGTGCTCCATAGACTCCATTGCTGGCTCATCCCCCCTCCACCACTCTCTCTCTCTCTCTCTCTCTCTCTCTCTCTCTCTCTCTCTCTCTCTCTCTCTCTCTCTCTCTCTCTCTCTGCTTTCTTGGCCAAACGTGCAGTGACACGTTTTCTAGACTTATCTGGCAGTGCTGGAATTCTCTTAGACTTCTTAGGCATTGTAGATAAGAGAATAACTGGCGAGTGCACAAGGAAAAACTTCGTGTCTTCCTAAATTACACTTCATTCTCGACACCAGGATATAAACCGAACTATGATCATACGCACACTGTTGCCAGATGTAAAAAACATTCGTTCATCTAAAAAAAAAAAAAAATAATAAATTCTCTGGGTATTTTTGCAATTAGCATATGGAAGCATGAACAGCCGACGCGGTGGGAGATTTAATCTCTCGAAGACCTTTAAATTTCCCCAAACAAACCCTTGTTTTCCCTTTAAATTTTTGGGAATTAATATAAAAGTTACACCCTTCGATTCAGGGAACCATGCGTTTTCTATGACGCCCAAAACATAGAAAACTAATATTCTCACCAAATTCCGAATTCTGGCCTTCTTAAGTCTTATACAGGAAGGAGCAGCGGTGTGAGAGGGAAGGTGTGTAAAGAGCAAGTATGGAAGGGTATTCACCTTAATAAAAAGAAAGGAAAAGAAAAAGGACAACTAATTAAAATAACAAGTTCTGAGGTTACTGATTCATTAGAGGAGGAAAGAGATGAGTGAGAGAACGTCAAGTCGTGCTCAGGGAGGGGAGGAGCACTGCTGTGTGGGGGAAGGTGTGTAGAGAGCCCGGAAGAACTATAAGCATAAGAATGTCACTGGAAAACATCAAGTAGGGAAAAACTACGATAAATTAAGAGAGGGGGGGGAACTTCCTTGAAAACCTCAACAACTTTCACTACAGTCTGTTCAAAATAGTCGAGATTGGGAGTCGAGACTTTGAAGAATGTGGTCTCTTGTATAGCAGCCGTTGTCACTCCATGGGGAATGCGTGGCCTTGGGTCCCTCCTACACGAGGCTGCGGCTCATAGTGCGTTGGTGCATGGTGGTTACGAAGGTCTTCTGAGGTAAGTGTTGGGAATCTACGCACCCTGAGCTTGATAGGAATGAATATGATAAGCGACGTGGCATCTCTCTCTCTCTCTCTCTCTCTCTCTCTCTCTCTCTCTCTCTCTCTCTTCTCTCTCATCTCTCTCTCTCTCTCTCTCTCTCTCTCTCTCTCTCCTCTCACATCAAAGAAAACTGCATAATTTTCGTTTCCATTTCCCGGTTCTCATCATATTCCTTCAGCAAGCTTCCCCACACCCTGACACTTCCATACTACCTTCATTTCCTTCTCCACATCTTATCCTTTTCCTCTCCACACTTCTCAATTTCTGTCTTATTTTTTTTCTTCTCTTTGCCAACATTTTCTTTGCATGACGTTTCCTTCCCTATGCTCTTCCATTTTCTTCTCTCCTCTCCTCCTTCCTTATTTCAGTTACCTCTTTGCTCTCGTCCCCTTTCTCTCCTGTCTCATAAAAGGGCGGCAGATGGAGGCATTGCAACACACACCAACACACACACACACACACACACACACACACACACACACACACACATAAACTCTCTCTCTCTCTCTCTCTCTCTCTCTCTCTCTCTCTCTCTCTCTCTCTCTTATCTCCTCTCTCTCTCTCTCTCTCTCTCTCTCTCTCTCTCTCTCTCTCTCTCTCTTTCTCTGAAAGCAGGAAAACGAGAAATTGCTGTGGGAAATACGTATGAATTTTTAGATTTTGATTGTATTATTTTCCTATTTTTTTTCCATTTTTTCCCCTGTCGTTAGTGTAATGCATCTTTAAAGCGTCGAGGGAACAAGAACTTCATCTCCGCAATTTAAGAAAAAGTTTGAGTAATGGGAAGGGGCGCGAGTTTTTTCCTCTTTTCCTTTTTCTTTTCGTATCTAAAATTGCTAAGTCGTCTGGAGGAAAGTTTGAGCACCAGCGTCTCTTTGAAATGTAAGCAATCCCCTGACTTCTGGTTTCGTTTTACAGACAGGGGTTGGGAGAGAGAGAGAGGGAGAGAGAGGGAGACAGACAAAGAGAGACAGATTCCTTTGTGTATTGCATGGTTTGTTTTATCTTTGCCAGCGATTTCAGGGTTATTGTGGTCATATATATTTTGTTTATTCATATTTCAATATAAGTCAAGTAGGATTTTTTTTTTACTTTAACCATCATTCTTGTTCTCTTTTCTCAGGCTCATCATGCTCCTCTCTTCTTACGTCCCTCTTCTTGCTGTCCTTCCTTGCTCTCTTCTGTCTTCCCCTCTTATTGCTCCCCGCTTCCTGCTTCCATCTTCTTAAACCACTTTTTTCTTGTTCCTTTCTTTTTGTCTCCCTATTCTTGGTCCCCCCTTTTTGCTCTCTCTCTCTCTCTCTCTCTCTCTCTCTCTCTCTCTCTCTCTCTCTCTCTCTCTCTCTCATCTCTCTCTCTCTCTCTCTCTCATGTGCCTAGCTTTCTTGCCTCACTCTTCAAAGACTTTTCTTTTTACTCTCTTCTTCTTGGACCCCGCTATTCTTTCCTCCTTCTTCTTGATCCCCTTTTTTTCTACTCTCTTCTTTTTGCACCCTCTCTTCCTGCCTCCTTCTTGGTCCCCCTCTTCTTAGACCCCTCTTTTCTTTTACTTACTTCTTGCTCTTCTCTTTATTATCACCCCACTCCTTGTCAATCCCACTGTTTCCGTCTCATGAATAACCAAATTCTGTAAAGTGAGACCATTGAAAGGCTGGTATAATGTGAGGTATTTCTATCCTTCCCCCAGGGCGTCTCGTCAACTATGGCTCGGCAGCTGTTGAGTCTGGCGGCGCTGGTGGGTTGGCTGAGTTTACTGTTGCCGGCGCGCGCCTCATCCGTCGCTGAGGTACTGTAAATATGCCTTGCCCTTGTCGTTTGGTGATTTCAGGATATTAGATTACAGTAATAAGGCTTCTTGTAAGATATTATCCTCCTCAACACACGCACACGCACACACACACACACACACACACACACACACACACACACACACACACACACACACACACACACACACACACACACACACACACACACACACTCACACACACACACACACACATACACACAGATTTTCTGGTGTCACGCCCTTATCACTGTTGAAATGTTCCCCTCAGGGACGCCCCGCTGAGACAGAATGCTGATGTTCTTGCCTTGAGTCCTTTCGGCCGTGAATTCACACCCTCGAGCAGGAGTGCCTGGAGATGGCAGTGCTCCGCCTGACCATCCCCTCACACCAGCCAAGGACAGCCTTCCCTTTGATGTCGCCGCAGCTCACCACGAGACAAGAGCTGCACCCAAGGAACACCCTGGCCCAGACACCTTCACGCCCTCACAGGCCCGTTTCCTTCAGCAGATTTTCCTTCATCCCCTTCTCGACCTCCACTAGGAGCTGACACCTACTTCCGTGAGGATACAGAAGAGCTTGCTATCTCCCCCGGCAGGCAGGTCCCTCACGCCTCGCCAATACCGCGACCACTCCAAATTGACAGGCGCCGTCCCTTCGTGCACTACGCTGACCGCTATGAGGAGGAAGAGGAAGAAGAATATGCGCCTCCCTACGACGAGCGGCAACACTTCCCAGACTACGACTACGAGAGTGTGCAGTATGAGGATAACGGACGTGAACCTCAGTATGATGACCACCACGACCCCGACCACGACAGGGACGAGTACCGCGCCCCTCCCGCCCTGCGAGGCCACCGCCCCCCGCACCACGAAGAGGACCCCCACCACCACCAGCGCTACCCCCCCATAGACGCACGCCCGCCGCTGCACCGAACACGTGGCGAGGAGGGAGGAGGAGGCGCCGGCTCGTGCAAGACTGTGAACAAGAATGGCATGACGTGTGAGGTGAGTCAAGTTGCATTCAGTTTGGAGTTTAAACTTTACTTCAGTATTTTCTTGGCCAAAGGTGGTCCTTACCTTACAAACTACCTACACGTGTTAAGCATCCTTCCATCACGTTGTGTTATGCAGCGCGACGCCAACCCTCCAGCGGTGCTTCTCAAGATTTTTTTTTCCAATGTTTCTTATGCCAGAGTTAAAGTTCTTTATTTTTGTTTTCAAATAAACTACGATTTAATAATTTTTTATCTATTCTTTTATTGATTAATTATACAGCTAATTAACTTGTCTATTTATTTATTTATTTATTTATAAGTTTATCTATTTATTTTATTTTATTTATTATTTTATCTTATTTTATTCATCTATTTATTTTTGCTTATTCTGTAATACTTCATTCACTTAATTTATTTATTTATTTTTCTAACCTTTTGCTAAACAATATTTGTGTCGACACTGAATAACACGTAGGAGACGCAACGTGATCCACTATCAAAACTCGTGCTTAATGAGTCGTCTGGTGACAGGTGTGCAGGGACGACGAGGGCGGCTACTCGGAGCACTGCTCACACAGCACGAGAAGCGACCAGGACGAAACCTACGCCACAGGCCGCCGCCACACCAAGCGGGACGCCCGCCCGAGGCTCACCGACCACCTCAGGTGAGAGACGCTGCTTGCTGAAGACGTAATAACTTGAGGATATAAGGGAACAGATGGTGTGTGTGTGTGTGTGTGTGTGTGTGTGTGTGTGTGTGTGTGTGTGTGTGTGTGTGTGTGTGTGTGTGTATGCGTGTGCAGACCTTGGTATCTTGCAGATCACGGATGGATCGCATTGCAGTGCAGGAAGCGCGGTCCAGCCCCAGCTTGATCGTTGTCACCACCGCCGCTGCCAAGGACGCTCATCCCCAGGGTACAGTATTGTAACCTTCCTCTCCTCACTGCCACCTCACTGTCATCCTCCTTTCACTTTGCCTTAATTACAAGACAGCAGAGGTAACTTGCAGGTCACGTGATGCAATCTTTGTAAACAAATGCAGTACCGATAATAACAGGATTGCTCTGACCTTAACTTAGGAGACGTTTTTACGACTTTTAAGGCAAAAGTTACTCGTTAGAAATTTTTCATATTGACACACTTATTCACAAGCTGGCGGGGACATCTTGCTCTAGTGTTTCACCAACTCTTCATCCGTGAGTCTCCTGGATCTTTACAAGCAAATAAAAAAAGTAATCACTTCGCAATATGGTCACCACAACCCCACAGCCCACAGCCTATTATTGATCAAGTAAACAGTGCTAATCCAAAAGGGGAACGGTACCAGTCGTTCATAATTTCAAAGAATGTGCGTTCATTACTTGTTTGGGAACCACTATTATAGTGTATTGTTCAGGAGCGATACAGTACACAGAATCGTTAAGTCTTACAAAGAGTAGCAATCTATTGAGCAATTGTGCGTGTAACTCATTTATTTCGCCCTTCTCTGAAAAGTTATTAATTCTGCAAATTGTGGTGTTGATAGCATTCACGACGCGTTTCCTTGGCCTCGACTTGTGATTTACTTTGCTGACAGTTTCAAAACACTGGAAAAAAAAAAAATCCAAATAATATAATGAAGCAGTGCTCGCTCCATAGACTTCCTTAAACTCACTCCTCTCCTGCTTCCTTCCTGCCGCGAACACCCGCCCCCCCCTTGCCGCCCACGCCCTCCCTGCCCTCTCCCTGCACCACGCCGCTCATCTCCCGATACCTTGCCAATCCAAGTTCTCGCTTGCCTCAAACTCATTCTCTTGACGCCCACTCTCCTCTTACTCTCTTTACGCACCACGCCCGTTCGCCACTTCCCTCTGTCCGCCCTTCCCGCCCACTCCACGCCCGTTCCCTGCCTCCTGATCCCCGGTCGCTCTCTTTAGACCAATTCTCGCTCTCTCCCGGCCGCCTTCACGCCTCGACAACCAATGGGATTGCCTCATCTAAATTTGAATGGTCTCCCCTTTCCTTGTTTGAATCGTAACCACTCGAGTCACTCAAATGCCAAAAAAGAACACTTTCAATTTACACAAAGTGGAAATGTAGCTTATTTGCTCTGATACAACCGTAGATAACAGTGACTGAAAGGAGATATGGAGAGGTTACGTCAAGGGTTACCGAAACAGAGACTCAGATTATCGAGTTAACCTTTCCCTATAAGTGTTTGAATAAATGCCACAAATTTTCTACCAGGGAGTGTTTGGTACCGTGGTTTTAAGTGCAATCGCCGTCATTAGTTGAATAGTCTGCAGCGCTCGTCTGTAAGATATTTAAAGTTTTCTTGTAATCTTAAACTCTTCGATTTTGTTGTCTGGATTTGCTAGGAGTATGTCAGCAGATCAGGGGACTTAAAAGAGTGAGGGAGGATGCGAAACACAGAGGAAGTGAGCGCAGGTTACTTGACTTCTGACCTTCGCTGTACCTTCCCTACCGTTAATCCTTGAAGGTGAAATAAGAGGAAAACATGGCAAAATTTCATGGGTATTTCTGGATGTGAACAGAGTCTTTTCCAGGCGTGTAACGTTGCCAAGTACTGGCGAGGGCAGCAGGTGGTATGAGTTGTGGAGAAGGATAAATCATAATCCCCGGGAGGGTTAACAAAAAGTGCTGTGCCGGCGGAGTTTCTTCCTATTCTGCTCTGAGTGCGTAGTGCTTGAGTCGCCCTGTCTCCCGCAACGAAATAAATCGTATCATACATTTTTGCTGTGAAAGGAATTATAATAATGGGCATACGTTTAAGTAAAGATGTATTTAAATGAATAAGGAGGTAAATAGATAGACGGATGAACAAATTAATAAAATTAACATGAAAATATTAATAAAATAATCAAAAAGAAAATAGGTAAATATATGGACAAACATGCTGTATATGTTAAGCAGAATTAGAGATAAATATGATTCTTTTTTTTTTTTTTTTTATGAAGGATCGTGATACTTCTACAAAAACATGTACATATTTCTTCTTATATTGAACCTGCCCCTCCCTTCCCCCTCCCTCCCTCCCTCCCTCCCTCCCTCCCTCCCTCCCTCCCTCCCTCCCTCCCATTATACTTCCCCATCTTCATCCCTTCCCGGCACTAGCACCAATATATGGATGTACCTGCCACATTCCCCCAAGTTCCGGCCGCTGAGTATTACGAATGGCAGGTAATACACACGCCGCTGCCACCATTCCCTGCCAGCCCTTACTAATACTTCCCTTCCTTACGTCGCTATTGGAGGCGCCTCAGGTCTGGACGTTGCCTGAATGGACGTGTTAGCAGGAGTGTTTGCACAGATGACCTTTTTCCATTCCGCCCCTCCGATCAGACTCTTGTGCCGCGGTAAAGATGGGGTTTCATATCATTTTATCGTTTCCTGTTAGTGTCATATTTTTTTTTTTTTTTTTTTATTTCCGCCAAGGACGAGGATTCCGTTCGGTCTGCTCCTCTGTTTCCGCTCTGCCTGCAGTTATTATTTTTTTGCTCTTGTTGTTGTTGATGTTGTTGTTGTTGCTGCAGTTGTTGTTGTTGTTGTTGTTGTCCTTTTTTTTTATCCATCCCGTCACTTTTATCGGCCTTGTTCTGTCAATATTGTTCATTCTTCTCTTTCTCTTGTGTTCTCCTCCTCCTCCTCTTCTTCTTTCTCTTCCTCATCCTCCTCCTCCTCTTCCTCCTCCTGCTGCTGTTGTTGTGGCGTCAGAAATTAAATCAATCTTTCTCTCCTCGTTCCCTTTCCTCTCCTTGTTGCTGTTTTTGTTGTTGTTGTTGTTCTCTCTCTCTCTCTCTCTCTCTCTCTCTCTCTCTCTCTCTCTCTCTCTCTCTCTCTCTCTCTCTCTCTCTCTCTCTCTCTCTCTCTCTCTCGTCTTTGTCCTCCTCATCTTCTTCCTCGTTTTTAATCTCGTCTCCCTGAATATTTTATGATTCTTCTTATCCTTGTCCATCCCTTCACTGTCCTCGTTTTTCTCTCCTCTTATTCTCCTGCTCCTCCTCCTTCTATTATTATTATTATTATTATTATTATTATTATTATTATAATCATTGTTGTTGTTGTTTTTGTTATTATTATTATTATTTTATAGTCTCCTTTTCCTCTCCCGCTTCCTCCCCCTCCTCCTCCTTCTCTTCTTGTTCCTGTTCTTTTATTCTTGTTCCTCTTGTTCTTGTTCTTTTTCTTGTTCTTACTTTTGTTATTCTTACACCTCACCCCCTTTTACTCCTCCTCCTCCTCCTCCTCCCTCCTCCCTCCTCCTCCTCCTCCTCCTCCTCCTCCTCTTGTAGCTGAAAACCAATCACCGGTTGAAAGAAAAAACAGCTTGTCTATCAAAAACCAGCCAATGGAGCTTAAGATTTCCGTGCTAGCTTCTCTCCTCCTTCCCTCCTCCTCCCCGCCTCCCAGTGCGTGGAGGCGCCGGTGTGTACAGGATACTGAAGGTTATTGGTAGCGTGGAAGATAAAAGAAAAAAAAAAAAAAGGAAAAAAGGATAATTTCACTTTCATATCGTCTCTGGTTGTTAATTTAAGACAAGAGGCGTGATGTATTTATCTATTCATTTATTTACTGATTTATTTATTGTTTTGTTTTTTTATTTTTTCTTTGTTTTTTTATTCCTTTTTGTTCCTTTCATTTTTTCGTTATTTATTTATTTATTTATTTTTTTTTTTTTTACGTCAAAGTAGTTTGTTGTTCATATCCTATTTTCCCTTTTTTTCTTTTATCACTTTCCTGCGTTCTTCTCGTATTTTTCTTGCATTTTCTTTTTCATGTCAGTTTTTTTTGTTTCTCTCTCTTCATCTTCCCTCCTCCATTATTGAAAGTCTTCTAAATAGTTTTGTTTATTTATTTATTCATTTTTTCTATATTCTTCCTGCCTGTTCCATTTATACATTTAAACATTAATTTAGTTATTCATCTACTTTGTTCATATCATCTACTTTTGTTGTTAGATTTGTTGTTGTTGTTGTTATTCTGCACGCGCCAGTCTTTCCTCCTCCTCCTCCTCCTCCTCCTCCTCCTCTCTCTACTCTCAAAAGTTTTGCATGTAGTGTATTAAGTCTGTTTATATCACAATATGATGCCTTTTACCAAGAGTTTGTTTGTGAAGATGGAATTCTATCTACCTCTCTCTGTCTGTCTGTCTGTCTGTCTGCCTGTTGTCTTCCTTTCTGTTCATCTTTCTGTCTCTGCCCGTTTCTGTCTATCTGTCTCTGTCCGTCTGTCTGTCGTTTTCTTCCTGTCTGTCTACCAATCTGTCTGTCTATCTCTATTTATCCGTCTTTCGGTATTTGTATAATTTTGTCTCTGTCTATCTGTCTGTCTGCCTGTCTAATTCTGTCTCTCTCTCTCCCTACCTATTTATCTGTCTCATTGTCTGTCTTTACTTCTCTATCTCTGTCTCTCTTGCTATCTCGGTTCTGACCTCAACCCCCTCCCACTCTCTCTCTCTCTCTCTCTCTCTCTCTCTCTCTCTCTCTCTCTCTCTCTCTCTCTCTCTCTCTCTCTCTCTCTCTCTCTCTCTCTCTTTCCCTTCCTAATCCCGGCCTCCCTCCCTCCCTTCCTCCCTCTTTCCCTTCCCAGTCTCCCCCCCTCTCTCTCTCTCTCTCTCTCTCTCTCTCTCTCTCTCTCTCTCTCTCTCTCTCTCTCTCTCTCTCTATCTCCTTCCCTGCAAATGTTTTCATCTATTCCTGGCAACAATTACGGTGTTATGTTCCTGCTGGTAATGAGGTAGAGGGAAAGGTGGCCAGGGTGAGGAGTCAGTTACTATTTCTTTCCTATCTGCTCATTAGCTCAGCAGAAGGGAAGAAAAGAGCAGCGTCTAAGATAGAAACGTACTGTCTTCCTCGTTAAAGGTGGACTGATTCTCTCTCACCTGTTACTTTTTTGCTTCTTTTGCATTTATATTTTTCGGGTTTTATATCTTAGTTTATATCTTTATATCTTATCTTTCTTCATGTCTCCTTCCTTTCCTTCCGTCCGTATTTCGCTCGTTTTTTTTCCCACTTTGTCCTCTCCTTCTGTCTTTGTTTCCTTCCTTTTTTTTCTCCTTCCTTCCTTCCTTCCTTCCTTTTCTCTCACTTTCCGTCTCCTATTTTCCTTTCTATCTTTCATTCTTTTTCCTTTTATCCTCCATTTATTCAAATCCCGCTCTCTTTCTCTCACATTATTTTTCTCCTCTTATTCTTCTTCACTTTTTGATCTACCATTCAATTCATTCCTTTATTTTCTCTCCCTTTCCCCTCCTCCACTTACTCCATCTTTTCCTCTCCATCTCTTCTACACTTTTTTCATCTCGCATCACATTCATTCTTTTGCCTCCTTCTCCGCTCCTCCTCTGCACTTTTTTTCCACCTCCCATTCATTCATTCCTCCCTTCCTTTCCTTCGCTGCCCTCCTTCACTTCGTCTCCTCCTCTTCTTCTCAGTCTGTTTCTCCTCTTTCTTAGTAATCCGTCCCTCTACCTAGGTTCAGAAAGGGATCTCACCAGCACCACCACCACCACCACCAGCGCCACCACCGCCACCGCCACCGCCACCACCGAGCCCAAGGAAGCCGAGTCCAGACAGGAGATGGACTTCGGATTCAGATTTGATGACCATGATTTTACCTTCCACGATGGCCACCTCTTCGACCTTGACCATGAGCCCGCCTGGTACAACCGTGTAACAGGTGAGAAAGGGGAGTGTATGTGGTGGTGGTGGTGGTGATGGTGGTTGTTGTAGTTGTTGTTGTAATGGTGGTAGTAGTAGTAGTAGTAGTAGTAGTAGTAGTAGTTGTTGTTGTTGTTGTTGTTGTTGTTGTTGTTGTTGTTGATAGGGGTGGTGGTAGTAGTAGTAGTAGCAGTAGCAGTAGTAGTAGTAGTAGTAGTAGTAGTAGTAGTAGTAGTAGTGGCAGTAGTAATAGTAATAGTAGTAGTAGTAGTAGTAGTAGTAGTAGTAGTTGTAGTTGTAGTTGTTGTTGTTGTTGTTGTTGTTGTTGTTGTTGTTGTTGTTGTTGTTGTTGTTGTTGTCGTCGTCGTCTTCGTCGTTGTTGTAATGGTAGCAGTAGTAGTAGTAGTAGTAGTAGTAGTAGCAGCAGCAGCAGACGCGGCAGCAACAGCAGCAGTAACAGCAGCAGTGACACACAGAGAAAACTTTGGAGAGGGAAATACGTACTGTAAGCCTAGAAGCGTGGAGTGGGTACGAAGGCATCAAGATACGGCCAATGGGGAGGGAGGGAGGAAGGCCCAGGTAAGTGGTAACGTGAGAGGGAGAAGGATCAGGTAGACAAGCCAGAAAAAAAAAGAAAAGAAAAAAAAAAAGGAAGAACTTCATGTGTACAGAAAGGAAAAAAGAACAAAAGTAAGAAAAAAAATAAATAAAAAAATATCGCATCCTAACGTACAGAAAACGAGAATATAGACTTTTATATTAGCATCACATTTTCTAACGTGTTGTCATGTCACGTCCATTATTAACAGTTACTGGACTTTAAAGGACGTTTTCATACCCTAGCGATAATTTCTTCTTTACCTCATCAATGAGATACGCACCGCACGAAAACTCGAGTGATCATCTTTGTGGCCTTTGAGAACAGTAGTGAGGAGAGAAGGGAGTGCTTCTAAGTCTGGCCTGCCGTGTGTTGTGGACAGGTGGGAAGTTTTCACGGCTTTCTGGCTTTTATTTGGTCAGTTGCAATATTAATTCAGCTTCTCCTTATCTCGTGTCGGCAGGCAGCGCAATTCCAAGGTTTTCCTCTATGCTATGCCTCTCGCCTCCTCATGTAGTGCCTGGTAGTAATAATTATAATAAAAAAAAACTTCCACTGTAATATGCAACAGGTCAGAACAGTGAAGGTAATGTACAGACTCTTTACAAGCACTTACAAGAGAGAGAAAAGATTAAAAGTATTGAATTTTCAGTTTCTTTCTAGTAGAATAGTGAGAGATGGCAGCAGAACAAAGAGTGTCAGAGTGGGTTGTGAATAAGGGAAAGTGCACCAAATGGCAGAGAAAGAGTTAGTGCGTGGCCGTGGTGTGTTTCCAGTATCAAGTCCTGGAACTGCCACGTGTAAACCTGATGGCTTCTTGCAACTTGCCTTATGTTTTTTATTTATTTATTTATTTATTTATTCATTTATTTTATTGATTTTTTTGGGGGGATGGGGAATAAACTGCCTTCTTCCAAACAGTCACATCTTGCATAAATTCCTTTCTTCTTTCAGTACTTTATGCCACATGTCAGATGGATACGTTAGTCTGAAGAGGATGAGGGAAAAAGAAGGGTGGGGGGAGGAAATGATACAGAGAAGTGATGGCTCGGTTTTTCACTAAGCTCGGCAGAATGTTGACTCTAATGAGACAGCCTTCCTTCACGGTCAACATATGTCTTTTATTACGCAATACATCTCTGTCCTATTTTCCTCGCCACGAAAAAGTACACACACACACACACACACACACACACACACACACACACACACACACACACACACACACACACACACACACACACACACACACACACACACACACACACACACACACACACACACACACACAGACACACACACACACATGACCTTCACTGTTTGCTGTCTGTTTCTCGTTTTCAATATCCGGCATGGTAATATATTGTAGAGTGTAAGGAAAGAGCCCGCCTCTGTATGTCTCTGTGTGTGTGTGTGTGTGTGTGTGTGTGTGTGTGTGTGTGTGTGTGTGTGTGTGTGTGTTGGGATTGGATAAGTCAATAGTGAGTTGCATAGTCAGAACCTGCTGAACCTGCTGGCTTCCAAAGTCCCTTAATACTCCAAGTTTATTCCATTCGTCTGTCACTCTGTTTGAGAACCAATTTCTTCCCCGTCTCTCTCTCTCTCTCTCTCTCTCTCTCTCTCTCTCTCTCTCTCTCTCTCTCTCTCTCTCTCTCTCTCTCTCATTACTTCCAGTCGTACACTCATTACTAACCCTAAACATCTCTGTACACCAGTTTCCTCCTCACCACCTGTTATTCCCCATGTGCTGCCCTGACCACCATCACCTGCCATTCTCACTCATCCCCACCACCACCACCTCATCACCATCACCTCTCCACCGCCTACCGCCGCTCACCATCATCCATTATCATCACAATCTACTATTACCCTCATCACTTCATCCTTCATCACTTCATCTAACACTTGATCACTCCCATCACTCCCATCACTCCCTTTCACGCATAATCACACCTTTTCCGCCCCATCCCCTATCACCTCCCGTCACTCTTAACAATTAACCATCACTGGAACTTGCCCGGTTGTAGGTTTCCCATGGACTGTTCTCAGGGGCCATAGGGATAATCATTGTGGTTCTCTTCAGTGATTTTCTCCATTTGTGATGCAGGTACCTCATAAACTACCGCTAGAATCGTGCATATACCCTTGAGAGCCCCAAGAATTCACGATATGCAGACTGTTAAATGTAGTCGTGGTAATATAAGGAAATTTTGAGAATATGTTCCTCACAGCCACAACTCAGCTCTCGGTATCTACGCGTGAATGCTAATGATAATGATAAGCAGATGAATGGAACAGTAACCGGAACAGTGCTTCATAAATCGACCACTTACGACATCATTCTTCACCCTTCACTTGCCAAAACGACCGGACCAGAAATTACGACAGTTGTATATTCTTCATAAGGGTAGAAATTAATCATGGCACATACATCCGAGTACTTTATACCATTCATTATAACGTTAATATCCACTGTACATCTATAACAAAAGAAAAAAAAAATGATGCGCCACGGTTTCAATCCAAGTATCAAGTGGTATAGAAAAAAAAAAAAGTAAGTCGCAAGATAAAGTGAGGGAACCTTTTTTTCAGTTTCCTCCGCTTCTTTTTTTTATTGGTCATTTCTATTGACCAGAGATGGAAATATTGAGATTGCGAGCGAGCGACCGTGTATGTGTGTGTGTGTGTGTGTGTGTGTGTGTGTAGGAAAAAATGGAGTGAAGAAGTTGCACGGCTCTGAAAGGCAAGCCAAGAGAGAGAGAGAGAGAGAGAGAGAGAGAGAGAGAGAGAGAGAGAGAGAGAGAGAGAGAGAGAGAGACAGAGAGAGAGAGAGAAGCGAAGAAATAGAGAGAAGAGAAGAGAAAAGAACAAAGAGAAAAGGACGCCAATCCACTTGACAACCTTTGACTGAGGTGCACGATTTGAAAAAGGAAACCAATAGATTGCTTAAATTCCTCTCGTTCTTCAATCCACCCCTCACCTTCCATCCTGCCACCCGCAGACCCCCACGCGCCCCTGGCCCCGCGCCGCTCCTCTCTCAGGGACACGCACGCCAAGCTCACGGAGGCCATGGACCAGTTCATGAAAAAGGACAGATCGTCTTGCAAGAAGGTAAGAAATCTTGGCTTGAGAGAGAGAGAGAGAGAGAGAGAGAGAGAGAGAGAGAGAGAGAGAGAGAGAGAGAGAGAGAGAGAGAGAGAGTTATTAATAAATTCATATTATAACGATTCATGTATTGAGATTCCCTTTATATATTTCGTAATGCAAATAAATGTAACTTGTGAATGAGAGAAAAATGTTTTGGCACATGTTTGAGACAAGGACCGTTCGGCATAAGTTTTACAGTTGAGTTCTGTAATTTTATGAGGTTTTCTCGAATTTTATAACATCAATCCGTGACAAAGCTCTGTATTTAATATCGCTGAGAAACTAGATAAGCAAGTCTTCGAGCCGTTCATGCATCAGCGTCACTTGTATGAAGAGTAAGGGATGCAATGCGAGGAACTGACACCTAAGGGACATTATAAAAAAAAACAGATCAGTATTCCCAAACACTCTGTTCAAAGGCCACATTAATGACTCGTCGGGATGTCACTGTGTTTATTCCCATTGCTCACGCAGAATCTTTTGGCAAATCTTCGCTAGAATCGAAAACACTTGAAATCCCCATGCCCAACACAACCTGTGAAAAGTAGTCCAGATTAGACGACGAATCGTTTGAGATTCTGACCTTTTTCCCACAATACGGCCACTTCCAGTCTTGTTTATAAACCACTTGCTTGATATGTCTTATACTTGATCTGCTTTGTGGTAAGGAAGTCACCGACGCGTTTGTTGAAGTGCTGGGTGTCTATACAGTAATGAGTGGTAAAGATGAGCTTGGTAGTTGTGTCAAGATGGAGAACACAAAGTATGATTCATCTGGGACTGCCACGTGTAGGCCTACTGCCTTCCTGTAGATTACCTTTGTTCTCATCCCAATTATAATGTCAGCCGCTAATTAGCGAATTATTCCAAGGAAACTTTTTAATTATAGGCTAAACTTGATCTGAAGGGAGCACAAGTTTAAAGTAATTACTTGAACTCGAACCTTTCTCTGGTTATTATAACGCTCACCGTCTTCACTCCTGTGGAACATCACCGCGCCGTTAACATTCACTGGCGAGGGACGCCACACAGAACACTGCAGGGCCACTCTTTGATCTCCCGGAGGTCTTGACAGGTTGATCCTGCAGGCACTTTTCGGTTACATTTTCTTGTGTGCCTCATTGCCTGTGAAAGTGATGAGGTCCTCCCAAGCATGAAATCCCCCAGTGACTCTCGCCCCGCCCTGGCCCAGGTTGAGAAGCACGGCATGACCTGCTACGTGTGTTCGCAAGGCGCCGGGGCCACCGCAGAGGAATGCATGTATGCCAGACACCAACCAGACGGCCACGACCTCCACTACTCAGAGGAAACCACCTACGGATCCTCCTCCTCATCTTCCTCCCACTACCCGGAGCGCTCCTCTTCCTTTTCCTCCTCGGCAGGGCACTGATTGTCCTAATTCCGTTACTCATTATGTTTATTGTCACATTTTTTATTATAATGTTTTCTCGTTATCTTGAAGTCATTAAAGATTAAACAATATTGATCCCTAGTCTGTATGTACGTATGTAATAAACTATGAACATTATATTACATGGTAACAAATACCTATTTAATGGCGATACAAATACACACGGTCAGCATGTAAGCGATGTTGTATCCCTTAAATGAAGTGCACACAAAACTGTCTGGTGTCTGTGTTTAGTTAATATTGTGCTGCCTGCAGTAAATAAAAAAAAAAGTAAAAAAAATCATTGAAATATCATAGACACATACGTGGGTCCGAGTGGTGGGAGTGCATCTGCTGAAGACTGACCGGGGGGATGGCTGGTGACCTTTTTTTTTTTTTTCTTCTCCTTCCAAGCAAATCCAAGGCCATTAGGATACATGCATTCTAACGTCAGACGTCCTGCATCGCAATTCCCCCTGAAAAGACTTGTGGACACTCATGTATGGGTCTTCCTGCGACCTAAGTGCAGCATTCAGAGCGTCATCATTCCTGATTGCATGCAACACTGAAGGCTGCTCGGAACTGTGTCTTCTTCATGTCAAGATTGAAAAAAAGGAAAAAAAAATCCAGGGATTCTAATCAGTATCGGGTGTGGCGGAAAAGGGATTTAAGGAAGCTGAAGGGCAAACTGACGAGCTTCGATTAAGGGCCTCTCGGAACAACTGACTCGGAAGAAATTATTGCGATGCCAGTTTGGTGAAGGAAGGAAAGAAAAATGAGCAAGAAAGGAAATTGAAGAGACATTTTCTTGTTGGCAAGGGTCACGTGGGGAGACCTGAAAATGGCAAGATTCTGGAAATATTAACGGATGAGATTTTGTTCCCAGTCGGAGAGAAGATGTGAGACAGCCTCAGATGGAAGCAAGATTCATCAAATGTAGGCGGCAGTGGACGTGAATGTGGATCGTGTATTGTGAGGATTTCTTCAATAAAGAGTAAGATGAAAATGAAACAGAAATAAAGCTGACCTCTCAAGATTTAAGACTTTTCATGTATTTTTGTTTGACGGCTTATAAAAACGGATGAACCACAATACACTGGGACGGAAGGAGCAGTGATATCGTGGCGTACAGCTCTAAGACACAACACGTATGCTTTTGAGAGGTTAAAACACCACATGCCAAATAACAGATGAACTGCAGTATCATCGCTTCCGTGACCTACATTCCTCAAAAGCATCACATAAAGCCAGTATTCAGAGACATTTTGTTCTCTCACCACGATTACTTCAAAGGCCACAGAGATGAAAAGCAGCGTTCTCAAAAACGTTTCTCTTGTGAATGATGTACAAAATCATGTTAATATGTTACTAGATTAGTAAAAACGCTCTTGAAACTCGTGTCATTTCAGTTAAAGCCTCTGGAATGTACGAATAGTGGAGATGCTATCTCCAGAGATGCGTCTCAGAATACAGTCCTAATTCGGGAGGCTTCAACGCCACTCACTAAAATAAGAGATAAAGAGCGATAACGATAACGTCCGATAAAAAAGAGATAAAGTCCGATAACGAGGCAATTTTTATAAAACAATAAGAGCATAGAACAAGCAGGATTCATATAAAACTGTGAAGATTATTATCCTTATTGGGAACGCAGTCTATTTGATAGTCAGCCAGGACTAGAGAAGAAGCAAAATCACGTTTAGTAGATTAAGAGTACAGCTTTAGCGGAGAGAGAGAGAGAGAGAGAGAGAGAGAGAGAGAGAGAGAGAGAGAGAGAGAGAGAGAGAGAGAGAGAGAGAGAGAGAGAGAAGGTTCGTAATACATTTTGTAAAATAATAAGACAAAAACGTATCCAAATTTTTATTGGAATTAAAAATTATATGCAGATATATGGTGTAATTAACAACAACAACAACAACAACAACAACAACAACAACAAGAACAGCAACTAATATCATCATCAACAACAGCAACAACCATCACCATCATCATCATCATCATCACCATCAACAACACTCATCATCATCATCGTCATCATTATCATGATGATCATCATCATCATCATCATCCACTGTCGAACCGTGTAGACGAGGAGCAGAGTGGTGTGTGGAGGAACAGGCTCGTGGCTAATTGAATGGGTATTTGTACGGCGGGCGCGGGTGGCCTACGTGCTCCCAGCCAGTCATGTGGGGTAACCGTTACACAACAACAACAGAAAGAACAACACCATCACCAACAACAATAAAAACAACAGCAACACCACCACCACCACCACCACCTACAACAACAACAACGCTACGATATCCAGCACTGACTTTACAAGAAAAAACAAAGGAGTAGGTTATTTTTTGCATCTAGAGACACTGACATCAACATTCACAGCAACGAAGTCCCTCCCCTAAAGATAACTACTCCCACTGAGGTCTCAAACACTGGATCAGGGCCTGCTGCGGACTCATCAATAACTCAACTGTGACCTCACTGAACGTTTCCCTTTGTCTCGCATCACAAGGGGGCAGTCACACAAAGCTACATGCACCTAATTACGCACACACACACACACACACTTCACTCAATATTCTAAACGGCTTTTGATTCTGGGGACCGACACCTCAGTGGGTCCTCTTATAAATTTATTACCCTTGGCCGGTCCCCCCTCCTACTAAAAAAAAAAAAAAAGTGCTTTGTCCCACCTCTTCTTGGCGAGTTGTGTCCCTTATTGTTATGTGCCGAATAGCATGGCCACCCATCATGTCCCTGGCCAATGTAACACCCAAGGCTGCATGATTTATTAATGCTAACATTAATCCGAGACGACGTCATGAAAAGAAAATATCAATAGCACCCTTTCATATATTTTTTCCACTTTTTTTTCTTCATGAATTGCAAACGTGTATGATTTATTGATATGAAAGATGTGAAACGCTCTCTCTCTCTCTCTCTCTCTCTCTCTCTCTCTCTCTCTCTCTCTCTCTCTCTCTCTCTCTTGCTTGCGTAAAATAGCTACAATACCTTTCATCAAATTTTCTTCACTCACACAGAGAGAGAGAGAGAGAGAGAGAGAGAGAGAGAGAGAGAGAGAGAGAGAGAGAGAAATAATAAGGAAACATTATAATTTACTTTATAGAGAGAGCAACACGTACGCACACATTTGGCGCTGAGAGAAATCAGCTGAAGAGAGACCAAGGTAGAGACAATGTTGCGGTTGCCATCTGTGCGCTGTGATGACCATGTAAATTTACTTACGTTTGAGGCTCTGAAGGACAAAACGAAGGCAGTCTAAGTCTCATGTGTTAAGTTTTCTTGGACAAGACCATGGGAGCCCAGACAGAGCAGGCAGGCAATACCTCCAGACGGCGGCACGAAGATGAACAACACACTGCACTATGTAATCTCTTCCTCCAAACTACAAGCGGCGCCACGACCCTGAGGTGAGTGTTGAGAGAATCATTCGGGTTCATGCCTCACTTGGGATTCCCTCGTAAAGCAAGCAGAACTCGGTCAATGTAACTGTTTGATCAGCAGTTTAAAGATGTCCGCGTTTTTATGCGAGAAAGCCAGTTAATCAGCAGGTACACCGTGGTTATAAGTCTGGTAATATGCTGCTCTCCTCCTCACCGTGTTTTGTGCTTTCCCTCAATACCAAGTCCAGTGACCAGTGACCAGTGACATTCTACATACAAAAGCTGATAACTGACAGATTTTGTATGGATAAGATGACTAGAATTGAGGGAAGTCTAAACAAAAAAGGAGTGCGGCATGTTACTTGACCTCTGAGCATGACTGTACACAATAACCGAAGCTGTGTTGTCCTGGTCAGAGTCTACTAATGTCCGACGGTCTTTTTCACCACATTCAGCATTTTCTTCAATCTTTAGCCCTCTAATCTGTTGACATTGTCCTAATAAAGTCTGAAAGCTGACAGCTTCTAAAGAGACTGAAGGAAAAATCACAACACACAGTAGAGAAGTAAATAAGAAAGATTATTCGACCTGTAGCGAAGATGTTACCATGACAGTAGTGCCGCAATGACTGCAGTGAAGCACCTCCCGTGTGTTTGTGAGTGTCGGGGCTTTGCACACGATAGATTTTTCCTGACGCAAGATTACATGTAGCAAGAGATGAGAGTATATAAAGCCGCGTTCTCCCACGAGTACATCTACATTATACGAAGTACATGCATACCGGCCTTAAAAAATAGAGTTATTAAGTAGCATTAGGGATGTATCAGCGGTGATTTAGAAAAGCTCCTTAGGGATAAACACAGGGCTGGAAGAAAGAGGTTACTGATAAAAAAAAAAAAATGTTGTAAATGACTGGACCCAATTAAGTTAAGTTAAGACTGACCCATTTAAGTTGCTAGTGCCAAATCAAAAGGAAAGGAGAGTATAGACAAATTTATTATCAGGGATGACAGTTAGTGGATATACGTATAGGTAGGTATGTTTTATGCAGGTAATTCCACATGTAGGCGGACAGGATTCTTGCAGCTGCCATTATCATGAAACTTGAGGATTTTATGAGTAAGATATAAACACATGCGCATCAAATTTTATACGAATCCGAAAAAGAAGTCACCCTAAGTAACTCGCCATGCCTCTCTTTACCGATGTGTCTGATGCACTCCATATTACACCTGCACTAGACTCCTTTTTGTACTATGCAACCGGTGGATCATGTGAGTGTGGCAGTTTGGTGGGTGGAATCAATGCACGGAGCGTCACTTTAGCGTTTGTTGATTAATTAAACATCAGTGACACGTCTGCGCTATTGCGAGGGAGGAATTAGCACTCAGGAGGGAACAGTGCGCCCTGCAGTCTAGGCACCGGTGATGGCAGCAATTGAGGCATTGATTCTGCATAAAGGTTACTGTGTGAGGTGCAGTAGCAACCTCCGCTTTGTACTGTTAGCGGAAATTAGGATGATTGGTGTGTAATTTTGGTGATGTGTTGGTGCTGATATTAATAATGGCTTAATAACCTCCTCCTCCATTTACTACTATTAATCATCATCATCATCATCATCGCCATCATCATCACAGCAAAATGGGAGAAAAAAAGAGACGGGGAGTGAAATTTTTTAAATAATAATGATAATAACTTAGGGATCCATCAAGACAATATAGATAGAGCAGACAGAAATAGTAACGTAAAGGTGCCCTGAGTGACATCAGTAGTAATGATAATGATAATGATAATGATAATAATAATAATAATAATAATAATAATAATAATAATAATAATAATAATAATAATAATAATAATAATATAAATAACAACAACAAAGGTCAAAAATATTTTATGGGTGTATCAAAAACAAAACAAAAAATAATAAGTAGCAGAGTTGGCCCGTTCCTCTTCATCGTGAAACATTAAATTAATAAATTCCAACGATCTAGATTATTTTACACTTAAAATATCACAAAATTAAACGGGACGGGCAGACATTTTTATATGGCCTTCAGCACTTTTTTTTTTTTTTTTTGAGATGAATGGAAGACTGTCCACTGGATACAAAAAGAAAGAAAGAAAGAAAGAAAGAAAGAAAACGGATGAATCGGTGAAAATAACTTGTTCATTGACTCCTCGCTGAAAACCTGTACAGCAGAAAAGCCTCAGAATAGTTGAGATAGATTTTTATATTTTTAGCAAAGGGAAAATACAAAAGGCAAAATGTGCAACAGTTCATTAGTGAAAGAGATAAAGATGCCTGTTAATTTCACCAAAAGACTTCTCCATTTCTCTCCCAAATGCCTTCTCTCCTTCTTTCTCATGCAATCACTTTTTTTTTTCCTCCTAACACTTTGCTCCTTTTGCTTCTTTTCTTCTCTTGATCTCTTTTCTCATTATTCCTTTCGTACCCCTTTTTGTTTGACGAAGAAGAAAAAGAAGAAGAAGAAGAAGAAGAAGAGGCGGAAAGGCAACTTCAGTAGACAGAAACAGAAAAAAAAAACACTTGGAGATCAAAATTCCCCTAACATGATTTTAACACCAGTTGTATAGTGTTCCGATAATTCTTACCCTACGCCTTTAATCACCCTTGCAATCCACCTCTCGTCCTCTCATTCGTTCAGCGAGGCACGTGTTATTAGTCAGCGTCTCTTTTGCTTTCCTCGCTCGTCTCCTCTCCTCATCTTGGCTCTCCTAAAGTACCTGAGGGTAATCTTGAGCCAGAGAAAGGAATGCAGTCTTTCAATCAGTCCCAATACACTGGTAGTAATTAAAGCATTTCCTCACTTGTATTCTTACTTTTGCATGGTGTCCCCTCTCCCCTCCATCTCGTGCGCCGCCTCTCTTCCTTACCTCCCATTCGGACCAGCAATCAGCAACATTCACGCGCCTTCCAGACTTCGCAATGCGTTCATCAACATTCGTCACGGCCCAGTCCTTTTATTTTACGTGCCGAGTCAGTCACACACACACACACACACACACACACACACACACACACACACACACACACACACACACACACACACACACACACACACACACACACACACGTTTGCACTTCCACTTTCATTCATATCCATGCAGTCCCCGTCCCACCAATCCCATTCTTTCTTATCCTTTCTTTCTACCCACCCTTTCTTTCTCGCCCCGATGCATCACGGTTTCCCCTGCTCTTTCTTTCTCATTCACTCCTGCAAACATTCCCATTCCGCACTCCTATTCTCTCGCACACTTGGTAGCAGTCAGCTCATAAACGTTCATTCTAATTGGCTTTTTATTTACATGGTTACATCTGACGCATGTTTCTAAGAACTTCCTCAGATGATGAACCCGACATAAATCTTCCATGCATTCTTGTCTTGTAGTTTCTCCTTATATGCTTAAATTTCCTCATCCTGCTCTCACCTCTTTCCCCCACATACTTCAGCATTTTCTTCTCTTATTTTGCAGGGAGTCGTGCTCTTATATCTGCAACTTGCACTGTAAAAAGGTAAAGGTGTGCCGACCTTATTCGTGAGCGTTGGGGTAGAGCAGGCAGAGTCGCCCTTCCTCCTTGGCATGGAATAGCGTGGCCAGTTTCTTGCTCCGCTGCCTTCACATTCCCAGTCTTAGCTGACCGGCACCCATTTCAAGGATGGCTGAACCTAGGAGAGGGTGATCGCCCTTGAAAAATTGCGGCCGTGAACAGGGTTCGAACCCACTGTAGTCAGGCACTATGCCATACGTATTTGTTGCCATTCGTATTTGTCATTTATTTGTCACACTTTCTGTCATTCTTACTTCATTTCTCATTTATTTATCTCACTTTCTGCCACTCTTTCTACATTGCCACACCACATTCGAGTGATGTGCTTGCCTGCCTTCACCACTCCACATATCCGTTCGTCTTAACTTGAAATGCCTCGTCTGATTAAATACCTCCACTACTTTGACCATTACGTCACCCATCGCAGGCACTTCTCAGGTTCCCATGTTGTAAAGTTCAACTGTTTGGCTCTCTGACAGAAATATTTTATTCTACACCTGGATTTTATTTCCTGCAATGATTGTTGATACAAGTATTCCATTACACATGCATAAGTCTAATGAAGGTTCTAAAGTTGACACATATCCGGCATTTTTCTCCATTCAGCTTAATGTCGCGCTCTTCCAAACTGCTACCCTGTCACACGGAAATAGACTTACTTCACTTGCACTTCTTTCAGAACTCCATGAACCTAGTCTTATTTACATTCCCTCCCAATTTTGGCCTTTCATATGCACTATTAGGCACAATTACGAACACTTACATGTCACCCATTTTCTGTCATTAGGACTGTATTATCTACAGTTACCATCAACGCTTCTCTTTCATATCAAATGAGACTTTCTTCACTATCATATCACCGGAGAGTGAGATTGTGCGGCGAGAGGCGAGGAATGTGGTGGCCAGTCAGAGAGAGAGAGAGAGAGAGAGAGAGAGAGAGAGAGAGAGAGAGAGAGAGAGAGAGAGATGCGTATGCGGTAACCTTGTAGTGAAGGACGCGGCTCGCCAAGGTTATTATTCCCATCGCTTTCATTGATGACTTTTTACGTGTATTCATTCCGTGCTCGGGCTCCACACTCGTGCATTTCCATTATGCTTTGCTTCCATTAAAACTTTTGATTAATTTTTAAACAATGCCAAGCCAAGAGCAGCACAGCAAGATAAAAAAAAAAAAAAAAGGAAACACTAAGTGGCGCTTCATACAAGGATGGAGAAGTATAAAAATAAAATGTCCAAAAAACTTGTCCCATGGAAACGACAATAATTTCTGCCGGAATCTCCCATTACCACTTCTGTAAATTGTCCCCAAGAAAAATAAGAAAGGAAGGAAGGAAGGAAGGAAGGAAGGAAGGAAGAGAAAAAAAGAAAAGGATCCAGAGTAATTATCGAGGTGACAATAATTTGTGACAAAGTTTTTAATGAACGCCGCCATAAGTTTAGGTCTTCCACCACTCAATTATGTAACATTTCTCACTCCATTACTCTCTCTCTCTCTCTCTCTCTCTCTCTCTCTCTCTCTCTCTCTCTCTCTCTCTCTCTCTCTCTCTCCATACGGCCCCGCCCCCTCCAATAACTCTCGGCCACATTACCTTGGACGTCTACCAAGATTCATAAATATTTCATCAAAACGTTTGTTCCCTTGACTTTAAGTAATGGCTGGTCGTAAAGAAACCTCCTCCTTCTCCTCTTCCTCCTCCTCCTCTTCCTCTTCTTTTTCCTCTTCCTCTTCCTCTTCCTTTTCCTCCTCCTCCTCCACGTCCTGCTCCTCCTCCTTGTCTTCCTTCTCCTCTTCCTCCTCGTCCTAGTCCTCGTCGTCGTCATCTTCCTCCTCCTCCTCCTCCTCCTCAAATTATTAAAGATTTGTAGATTTTTCTTTCTTCCTCTTCATTGTTTTTTTTTCTATAAATTCGATGTCTTCTCCCGCCTTTATTCTCCTCTTTTCCTGTACATTTTTTTTTTCAATGTTACCTTCCGCCTTCCCCTTCCTTCTCCCGTGTTGGTGGATTAGACGTACAGTGTTGTTAGTTTAGTTGCCACACACAGCCTCGTCAGGACCCATTGCCTGCTGGTGGTTGCCGTGCGTATGTCACCATCCTCTGTGTGTTTCTCTGTGTGTTTCTTTGTGTATCTTTCCTTTTTCCTCCTCCTCCTCCTCCTCCTCCTCCTCCTCCTTCTCCTCCAACTATTCTGCTTTTCACATACTACTTTTTTGTTTACTTATCCTCCTCCTCCTCCTCCTCCTCCTCCTCCACTACCATCACAACCACCACAACCACCACCACAACCACAACCACCTGACTTGAAACTGGAGCAAAACTCAGAACTTTACGTAAAAATGGAGTCCCAATTAGAATATGAGAGGAGACGGGTAAAAAAAAAAAAAAAAAAAAAAAAAAAAACTGGCGTCCCTCGGTGAAACCTAACTACACCCAGACAATTACGCGTTATTCATCGCACTCAACGCACGCAAGCCTCGCCGCCACACACATTGCCGCCGTGCTTCACCGCGGCCCACAGCTAACCACCGGGAGTCCTTTGTATATGTGTGTAGGGTTTGTTTGCATGTGTAGATTTCATGGTAAAAAGAGAAGAGAGTTGGATTTTCTTAGTCTTGGCTTCCCGTGCTGCACTTTTCTTTAATTTCATTTGTTTTCTTTTATTTGTTTATTTGTTTATTTATTTATTTGGTGGTAGTAGTAGTAGTAGTAGTAGTAGTAGTGGTAGTAGTAGAAATAGTTATTTATTTACTTATCAATCTATTTATCTTATTTATTTATTTATCTATTTTATTATTCATTCATTTGTTTATTTATTTCATTTATTTATTCTTATTTTTCATGTGAGTAGGGTTAAGATTGTTGGAGGTGCGGGTTCTGTCTGTCTGTTCATCTGTGTCTGTCTGTCTGTCTGTCTGTCTGTCTGTCTGTCTGTCTATCTATCTATCTATCTATCTGTCTGTTTCTTTATGTCCCTGGGTGTTGGACATCCCGCCCAAGTTTCACTACAAATTCAGCAGTGACAGTTACTTTTACGAGCAACATAAAAAATAAATAAATAAAGATAAAAAAAATTTACGGTATGTATTTTTCTTTATATTTATTTATTTATTTATCTATTTACTTTATTTATTATTTTTATTTATCTATTTATATTTTGTCTGGATGGGGGGGGAGACGAGGCGAAGAGAGGAGTCATTCCCTCTCCTTCAGGATGGTGGTGATATATGTCCGTTATTCTTTTCTGACAAATCAATATCTCCTTTACGTCTCCTCCTTCTGAGAAAAAAAAAAAGAAAAAAAAAAGAAAGAAAAAAAAAGACACCAGCTAATGGGATTGTGTGTGTGTGTGTGTGTGTGTGTGTGTGCGTGTGTAAGAAGCGAAAACCAAAATCATTGCAGTGTGCGGATGGACGGTGATGCCTCGGGGGCGTGTTGAGTAACGAGGGTGTTAACTTAATGGTGCCGCGGGACAGCGAGCAAAGGGTGATTAGGAGAGAGGAAGGACAAACCGCCACGACCAGGAGAGGAGGGAAGTGTGTGTGTGTGTGTGTATGTGTGTGTGTGTGTGTGTGTCTGCCGCGTTCCTGCACCACCAGTCTCCCTCTCCTTCTCTTCTCTTCCTCTTCCGTCGCCCACTTGAGTAATTAATAAGATTTCCAGCAGTAACATCTTTCACTTGTTTTTCTACGTGTGGTGGCAGGAGCTGGTCGGGGAAGATAAGGAGGGACAGCCTCATCTGGCACCTTGTTTCCCGGTGATGTTATTGATTCCCTGCCGTCACCAGGAACACTCATCCCTGACGTACAGGACTGGCGCCGCTCAAAATCAGATTAAGGCAGTGGATGATCGAGAAAAAAAGAAAAAAGCATTGATGCGTTTAGATTTTATTGTTGGATTTTACAGTTAACTAATTTCAGTTTTATCTTCATATACCAAACTGACTCCTTCCGCAGAGATTAGTTGACTCTGAACGTCAAACGCACGTGCTCACACTCACACTCTCAGTCATAAGGACATTAGTACATTCAAGCTTGAAAAAAAAATTAAATAAAAAAAAAGAGAGATAGGCAGGAATTGATTCTCAAATAAAGTGGTACATGAACAGAATGGATTCAATAATCAGGTTGTTAGTATTGAGTCATTAGAGATCTTTAAAGGATTAGTCAAATTCATGGATGAGGATAGTAGATGGAAATAGTTAGGCATGTTTCACACAGGGACTGCCACGTGTGGAACTGATGGTTTCTTGCAGCTTCCCTTGTTTGTTTATGTTCTTGCTGTATGTTCTCGTTAGAATCTAAGGAATTAAGAATCACGATTACATTTACTAACTCTGCTTCACTTGTCAGCCCCGGACCTCTCTACACAGAGTAAGAGGACTGGCCCCACCAACCCCAGTGCTCGGGGACAACCTCCCCGTCAAGGCCTGACAGTAGACCCAATTAAGTTTAAGTAGCAAACTTTCGTAAATATTCCAGTCTTGGGAAGGAGTTTCATAAAATTACATTTTTATTTCATCCGTAGTTTTCATTAAAATGCGTTCACTGCCACTTTGCATCCTAAAGTTTGGCGTGACTTACTGTAAAGTTTAAGCGAAAATCTGCTAATCTTTAGAAGTGAGTTGTGTTGATGTACGCTCTCGGCTGGTGGTCTGTGTTCCTGAGCCTCACTCGTGACCACCTCAGGGAGACACACCCTTCGATAGCACTTACTGGTTGAATTGCACCACTATACACAGAGTGGATTGTTTTGCGATAACGCTTCCCAGACAGAGACACTGTCAAGGACACACCGAGACTCTGCTCGCGACCTTAAAAATCTAACAAAGTAGAAGGAAAATGTGTGTTTACTTCACTTATATATCCTCCAGGTAAAAAAGTGAGTCTCGCAGCCTTCATCCTTGCAATTGTATATACCTAATTTTGGAGGCTTAAGCTTTAGCCGTCAAAAGAGTCAGCCAGTCAGTCAATAAGTCAGCTAGTTAGTCATTCATTATTCATTCATTCATTCATTCAATCATTCAATTTGCCAATCAGTAATTTCATCAGTCAATCAGTCAGTCAGTTAGTCAATAATTCATCCAAGCAGTCAAATTGTCAGTCAGTCACTCAGTCCGCTAGTCAGTCAGTCAGTCAGTCCATCAATACAGTCAAATGCAACGTAGCAATTTTATTTAACCAGCCTTAAAATTGTAGACTTTTTATTCTTTCCAGCTATCTTTCTGTCTCTCTTTCTTTTCTTTCTTTCCTTTATTTCGTTATCTGGTTCTTTCCTTCTTTCTTTCTTTATCTATTCTTTTTCTACCCTTTTGTAATCAATCACTTCCTCATCCTCCAGGCAAATATTCCTCACACACTGCTACACAAGGATAGCGAGAAACGTAGCTCAGCGCAGGCAGTCGAGCATAATACACACAGTAGTCATGAACCCCGTGAGCCAGCCTGCATCTGCGTCAAAGGTTCCAGATTGCTCAGAAGCCTTTACAGACGTCGAGACACGAATATATTTTTGTCCTTTCTCCCTCCATGTCGCTTCATGCACGGAGGAAACAGAAAACGAGTTAAAGTTCACGTGTTGATTTCGAGATCTGAAGCATATTCTGAAACACTGCTGCACCGCATCTCTACTACTTTCAAAAGGCTCTAGTTCAGGTTACATGGGTTTTACGATTCTAGTGACAGATTAACAATATTTCTTTATCATCAAAAGGAGAAACGTTCATGAGAATCCGGCTTATCATTTCTGTGGTCTTTGCAAACAGTCGTGGTGGTGAAAGAGCAAAGCGAGTGTGTGAGCGGGATGTGTTTACGTACGTAGATTATGGTTGGCTGCATGAGAGAAAGAGAGAGAAGGGGAGAGAGAGAGAGAGAGAGAGAGAGAGAGAGAATGTTAAAATTTTAAGGGAATAGGAAAGTATGAGGGAAAAAGAACAGGGCAGTAGAGGAAGAATAGTTTTAGAAGTATGAAATATAGAATGAAGAATAAAAGTAGACTGGTTTATTATTGTATGTGTGAGTCGTTATAGAGTCACACACACACACTATATCACCCACAAACTCATTTCTTTTCCACATACTCACTTTTTTTTTTCCTTTTTCTTTTCTTTCTGAAGCGAGGAGTCTGCACGGAAAAAAAATAAAAATAAATAGATAAATCATCAGACAATATTTCCTGCTTGCTTTTAAGGTGGGGTAGCGAGTGTCGTCTTTGCAGCACAGCCAGTTAAAAGAGGCGGCCGCGCGAGCCTTACCTGATTTCAAGAGGCGCCGGGTGGATCAAGGAAAAATGACACAGGAAAAAAAAAAATGTTGAATAGCGTTACCGAGAGAGTGTTAGACGTAAAGAGCAGAGAAAAATATTAAAAGACTAGTTAAAACAAATATATATGCATGTATGTATGTATTTATGAATGTATTTATGTATGTATGTATATATTAATGTAAGCAGGTATGTAGTATGTTTTTTTGCTTCTTTGTGTGTGTGTGTGTGTGTGTGTGTGTGTGTGTGTGTGTGTGTGTGTGTGTGTGTGTGTGTGTGTGTGTCCATTTAGCTGTCTACTTTTTTGTCTGTCTCAGTTTTATATGTGTTTGTTTCTGTCAATCTGCCCTCCATCCTCTCTCTCTCTCTCTCTCTCTCTCTCTCTCTCTCTCTCTCTCTCTCTCTCTCTCTCTCTGTCCCTTCCTCACCCTCTCCCTCTCCCTCTCCCTCTCTCTCAGTCCTCCCCAGTGCCGGGAGCTTAGATATATGCCATTCATTACCGACTGTCGTCCTCGGTGTCTCGGGAAGGAAAGCCTTATCAGATTGCTCCCCTGCTGGATGTGAGGGGACGGGAAGAGACTGAAGCGTAGGGCTGGAAGTGGTTACCAAATGAACTGAAGGGGCTGGAGCGGGAAAGCTGAGAAGGAGGGCTGTGTGTTGAGTGGAGGGAAGAACAGGATGTACGGGAGAAAACAGAGAGAAGGAGGAGAAGGTGTAAAGGCAAGGAGAGAGGTTAATGAAGGTAGTTAGATAAAGAATGGATAGAAAAGAGAAAGAACTAGGTCATCTTAATGGCTGAAAAGTGGAGGAAAAATAGAATATAAAACGAAGAAAAAACAGAGGGAAGGAGAAGGAAGACAAGAATGTGTAAAGGCAGGAAAAAAAGTTAATAATTTAGTAATATAAGGAACGAATAGAAAAAAAGGGGAAAAAAAATGTAGGTGATCTTAAGGAAAGGAGGGAAAGATGACACTGAAAATAGGGATGTAAAAAAGGAATTACGTCATATGAAGGAAGGGTTTGGGTGTTAAACAGATCGTCGTGAAGTGAGAGTCGAGGAGAGAGGACATGTCAGGGGAGATGGGACGAGTGGGACGAGGAGGACGGCAGGGTCAACGCCACGGTGGTTGGGTCACTGCCAGCGGCGGGACTTGCTGTGACGGATGGCTTGAGTCACCCTTGTCATCGCCCACGTAACGGAAATGTGAGCCTTAAATGCTAGGATGACCGCTTCACACACACACACACACACACACACACACACACACACACGGTCGAGTATTTGACGTTGTGCCAAATGGAGGAATATTATGTTATATCGCGTTGTTTTTTCCTTTCCTTTCAGAAGACAATAGCCTGAATTATTTTAACAGAGGCCTTCCGGGACACCTCTAGAACCAAACTGGCCATTCACTCTGGAACTCATCTACTACATACTTTTTTTTTCATGGATCAGCGATTAAGCCTTTTTTTTTTCTTCTTTCTCTTTTCTAATATTAGTTTATTTTTGTACATTTTGGATCGCATCCATTTCCTGTAAAAAGAGATCGATGGGGAAGGTGAAATTGACATCTGACAGGTTTAAGGGCTGGCAGGCGGCGCGTCTCTCCTTGGATCGTCTAACATTGGACAAAATATTCCCAGTGGTGTCCTGGAGAGTAACATGACAACCGTGAAGAATAAGAGCGAAATCAGTCGAAGATTCCCATAAGCATAATGATGTTCAGCGTGCCTTTCTTGCGTCATAACTCATTCTTCAGACAATGGAGGGTGGGCACTGTTTTTATCCAGGATGCAATAATTCATATGTGAACTCGGCCCGAGGAATGATGTCACGAAATCCAGTGAAACATTTTGTATAATATGACATCACTACTCGCGGCGGCTGCTGTACACATGAGTTTTCTGATTCTTTACAGTATTCTCGCACCAAATAATTTATATCTCCAAGAAGCTGGAATAACAAGCTGGGTTACTTCAGAGACGAGAGAAGAGAGTAAGCAGGGGTGAGGTGATGGTGCAGAAGAGGGAGGAAGCAAATAACAAGGAGGTGGTGGTGGAGATGGGAGAGGATCTAAGACGGTAGAAGGGGAAATGAAGGAGGAAGAGGACCAGGGAACAGATGGTGAAACGTGATGGGAGACTGGAAGATGGAGGTGGTGGGGGAGAGAGAGAGAGAGAGAGAGAGAGAGAGAGATAGAGAGAGAGAGAGAGAGAGAGAGAGAGAGAGAGAGAGAGAGAGAGAGAGAGAGAGAGAGAGAGAGAGAGAGAGAGAGAGAGAGAGAGAGAGAGTAAAAGGAAGGACGTGCATAGTCGGGTGATGAAGATAGTGACTCCTTCCTTATTGTTCCTTTGGTCGCTCATCATACGCTACCTGAAAAGGGACACCACCACCACCACCACCATCAGTAGCACCAGTATGAGTATCAGTTGTTGTCCACATTTCACACATTCACACATTCACACATGCTTATCTCCTTTGCATGTAATTTCCACACCAAGTAAAGGAATCACACACACACACACACACACACACACACACACACACACACACACACACACACACACACACACACACACACACACACACACACACACACACACACACACACACACACACACACACACACACACACACGTCCCCACAGACCAACAGATGAAAGGGAGAAGGGGACACGTCTCCGTCCAGTGTCTCTGCTATACATCACATTCTTTGTTTGGTCGTCCCCTGGAACTGCCCGGAGTGTGTGTGTGTGTGTGTCTGTGTGTGTGTGTTGTCTTACCTGATCGTATTTTTATAGTACTGAGTCAAGCTCGTTGTATTTAATCTCACAATACCATTTAATCCCATTTTTCTTTCAAACTTAATGTTTTTTTTTTTTTTGGCACACACGAGTTATTCCGGTAATACGTATATTCAATTAATCTGTTGTTCTCTCTTTGTGTGTGTGTGTGTGTGTGTGTGTGTGTGTGTGTGTGCAGGTGAGGGGGAGGTGGTGCTGAGGATGTAGTTCGCAGCACTAGTACGGGACCAACAATGATGGTAGTAACAACAATGCGATGTTTCACCACGGGTTGTCCACCACGCCAGGGTGACATTTGCGAGGCAGGCACTTAATGCGTCCTTGATTTTATGGTGGGAAAGTAAGTAACTGGCGGCCGCGTCTCGTTTAATACACGCATCATCAGCACCAAACCCGAGCGTGATGGCTGCGCGGATGGCAGGTAAAGCGGCAAAAAAGATAAATAGAAAAATAAATGTGAAATTAATGCAACGTATGGAAGTGAAATGCAATGAGATTTTTTTTTTTCTTTATTGGTTGTGTACTTAAAAAGCGGTGGGAGGTGAGGGGGAGAGGGATGTGTGGTACTTTAACATTTCTAATAATAGTAATGATGATGATGATGAAAATAATAATAATGATAATAATAATAATAGTAGTAGTAGTAGTAATAATAATAATAATAATAATAATAATAATAATAATAATAATAATAATAATAATAATAACAATAATAACAACAATAATAATAATAATAATAATAATAATAATAATAATAATAATAATAATAATAATAATAATAATAATAATAATAATAATAAAGCTCATTTAACTTGTCTCCCGATATACGAGTATATGGAAAATGTGATGCCAGCAAGACAGCAGTGGAATCAGTCTCCAGACAGACTTCATAAACTCTTCAAAATGCCAAACCGGTGCTTCAATAAACAGCATCGTCTACAGCCCCATCGATGCTGACGGTTTATGAATCGTCTGACTTAAAAACATGCATTGAGGAATAGAAAACTGAAAAATACGAGACACGCAGATTTTCCACGCAATATCCCCCATCATGATTTAAATAGGTGAAAAATGTATGTGACGTCAGTGTTTGGAAGCAAGAGTGACGACACACTGACTCCTTAGAGTCCTGCTCGCCACGTGACGAACAAGCCAGGCAGAAGTCACAGTGCAGTGCTTGGAGGTTTGAAGGTCTGTCTGTCTCTTCAGTGCCTCCCGTGTGATTCAGTCACCAGTGCTGCTGTGGCGTCCCTTTGGGCCTCCTGATGCAGTGCCATTTCAGAAAGACATTGTAACATGCACTAAAAGCTGAATAGCATTACCAAAGGCTTGCATCATTGCTCCAGACGAGACAGCTGCACTCCAGCCCAGACAACGAGGCACTCCGATACTGCCACGCGACTTGATGGTCAGTGTTTTTTTTTTTTGCTAGCGCATAGTACAAAATGTTGCCGTGAACATTAAACTGAAAATCACTGGAAAAAAAGTAAATATGTTTGATGTACTCGCAGAAAAGCTTTTAAGCCTGAAGCCCCCACATGTAATGAACTAAATATGTACGTAATGTTTTACATTTGTCCCTCTTGCTCCGTGTGCGGTGCCTCTGCGCCGTCACGCTGCTTTGCTTCTCATCTCAGGACGGAGTCAGACATTAAACTTAAATACTCATTTTAGCGAAGAAAGATATTCTTTTTCTTTCTATTCGAAATGAGACAAAATATGTTGTATGTAGAAAAAAAAAAAAAAAAATCACAGAAATGTTGTAATGTTGTGCAGGATTAGTTTTTTTTTTCCGGACCCAGATTGATAAGTTGTCCTAATGGAAAGAGAAACGAAAAGAGATGTAAGCTATCACGAGATTTTTTTTTTTTTTCCTTGTCACGTGAACGTTAGTCAAATAGCTTGTTGCTTTCCGTCAGCCGCCACCCCAGCCCCAAATGTTCCCATATTTGGTATGTCCGATAACACTGTGCTGGTGGTGGCGCCGCGCCGTCCCGCGCCGCCATGCCCTGCTGCGTTGTTCACGCTGCTGACCTTTCCCCTCGTTCAGATGTGACAACATTTGATGTATTTCAATAGTCCTTTTTTCCTATACTAATGTAACAACTGTAGCGGTACAATTCGTAAGCTTGATTATTTTAAGCTCTGAATGATTAATAATTCTGGAATATTCACGGGGAAAAAACTTAAACACTTTTCATTTCACTGCCTAAAGAATAAAGAAAAAGAGAGCAATTATTTCCTAGCGAATTTTTTTGTATCTTTCTACCCTGGAGAGAGAATGTGAATTATTGTGAAACATTCCCTGTCAACACGGAAAAAACAGGTCAGCCCTGGTGGCGGCCACTAACACCAGTGGAACCATTGTATTGCCACCCACCAAGCCGACCTGATGCATTTGCCATGCAGTAACAATCTATTTATACTTTATATATATATATATATATATATATATATATATATATATATATATATATATATATATATATATATATATATATATATATATATATATATATATATATATATATATATATATATGATATGAGGGTTACGTCTCCCTATTCTTCCTTTCCTACCGCTGTGGCGAGGCATGTCCTTTCACTGTATCACTTGGTCTCCGGCAAGGTTTTTCTCAATAGACTGTGGTCTCACGGATCCTGTATGAGCCCCGAACTCAGTAAATTGAAATCTCTCTCATTCTTGATTGCCAGGTAAAGGTGTTCCATAAATACCCGCCGCCGCTGCCGTGAG
>NC_087151.1:29991020-30038520 GCF_035594125.1 Scylla paramamosain | reverse complement strand
GTGTGTATGTGTGTGTGTGTGTGTGTGTGTGTGTGTGTGTGTGTGTGTGTGTGTGTGTGTGTGTGTCATGGGCATCATCAGCCTCTGGGATTCCACTTTTTTTTTTTCTTTTTTCTCCACTGTAGGATAAAGAATTTCGCCAACCTTCTCCAGTCATGTATATCGGCCGCCCATCTGTTCCAGGTCATCCCAGCAAAACTTTTTATATCATCTTTCCATCAGGCTCTTTGTCTGCCCCGCCAGCTTGTCATTGAGTCATTCCAGTTGTCCATATATTATTTATTTATTTTTTATTTTTATTTATTTATTTATTTATTTTTTTTTTTTTTTTTTTTTGGCAGACGTTGTGATTCATTTTCCATGGCCAGTTTTTTTTTTTTTTTCTTTTTTAGTATAGTTTAAATGTCTTCAGCTTTGGTCGACTCCCTAATGCATTCTGTTATCGTCCTTTCTTCTGCTATGCCAAACATGTTCACTCCAGCCCTTTGAACCTCTCAGAAGTTTTCATTACTGGACTTTCAGAAGAGCTGTGAGCTACAACGGGTTGAATTATTGATTCAAGAATCTTGCTGTTCCGTGATGGTTGTGTGTTACTTTTCATAACACTTTTTTTTTTTTTTATGTCAAGAGTGTCGTTACTCTTCTCTTGATTTTTTTTTTTTTCATGATATTGATTTACACTTATCTTTCTCTTAAATCTCTTAAATCCCTAGATATATTCCTGAACACTTACGAATGTTGCTTCATCTTCTTCGTGATCTGATATGTATGTAATTAATGAACGTTTCCTTTGTTTTGTTCGTCTACTCACACTTATCTTCAGACTTCCTTCCTGGCTTGCTCTGTACAATCACAAAATCATCTGCTGAAGTTCTCCGGTAAATTCAACCATCAATATCAAGGACAAAAACTGAAATAATTTTATGTTTTTTTCCATCACTCTTAATTAAAGCTAGTTTTTTTTTTTTTCAGATCTTGCTTTAATGATAATGTTGTGAATGTAGTGTACGGAAAATTGCGTTGCCTTTCTTTGTTTGCATTTCCTTGTTTGCCTCACGTGGCTTCATGGTGGCAGTGCTTTCCTTACAGTTATCTTCCAGTATCTTCACAAATGTTTACTTTTTACCTTTTTTTTTTCTGAGTGTTTTCATTACTGCTTGGGTTTTTGCATTAACCATCCTGTAACTCAATCGGTGTTCAGAAAAGAGCACGTGATCGTAGAGAAATGTCGTCAGTGAATTTCGTTCCAGGTACGTTGCCAAATTTATTCCAGTCCTTCCTGGTGTGTGTGTGTGTGTGTGTGTGTGTGTGTGTGTGTGTGTGTGTGTGTGTGTGTGTGTGTGTGTGTGTGTGTGTGTGTGTGTGTGTGTGTGTTATTCGTACAGAGGCGGGCTAAGGGCACAACTAAGAGAAAAAAGCCTTTGTTTTGCTGCTCTCGGAAAAAAAAAATATATATATATATATATATATATATATATATATATATATATATATATATATATATATATATATATATATATATATATATATATATATATATATATATATATATATATATATATATATAATATAAACAAGAAAATTTTAAATGGAGGTCTTTTTTTGTTTCGATACTCCTTTCTCAAAACAGTCATAGGAAAGGGGTAAAACGTACACACCCAGAGAGTTCCGGTGTGTGTGTGTGTGTGTGTGTGTGTGTGTGTGTGTGTGTGTGTGTGTGTGTGTGTGTGTGTGTGTGTGTGCAAGGAGGAGGTGCCATCATTGATATTCACGGAGTATTGCGCGGCTCATCCTTCGCTATAAAGTGAGTGATGCAGCGAGCCTGTCTTGAGCCGCGCCGCCGTGCTTCAAACCGTGACCTGCTTAGCGGTTCTTGCCCCTCGGCGGCATTGGCAGTACTCGTGCAACAAGGGAAAGAGTAACCTCTAAGCACAGACCGGGGACGTCGCTGCTTCGCTTTGATGCTGACGTTCGAACTTAGTAATCATAGTAGGTAACTGAACATGATGTAGAGCACACCAGTGTCAGGATGTAATGCCAACTATAGGTATACAAAAATATCAAAATTGCCAGGCGCCAGGCACGAAACTATTGCTGTTACATCTTTGTGTGTGTGTGTGTGTGTGTGTGTGTGTGTGTGTTCATCCTCTTTACTCACGGAGCAATCTAAAAACATTTCAGTGGGAAGAAACTGAGACAAAAAATAAGTTGAAAGTATCGCAAACAAGTCAAATAAAGAAGTTGATCCTCGCGAAGCCTTTTAGTGCGATGAGGCGTGAGACCTGCAAAGTTCAGAAAGAAAAATGAAATTTACTTTGACGAGGACTATTGTAACGTGTGAAGTCTTTAATCTTATATATTTCTTAATAGGTGAAAAGGTGCATGTACTAGAATAATCTTCTCACGGTATACAGTGTTATTTTTGACAGTTTCATTCAATTTCCTCTCACGCATGTTTAGTAATTTAATAAAGCAGCAAAAAAGCAATGACACGAGCCTGGGTGCATCACGAGTGAGTGGCGCGAAGTGACAAATTCAGCTTAGTTCCGCCAGTCTTGGAGCCTGACGAGACTTTCCGCTAACGTACTGCTTGGGGAAGAGTTACTTTTTGTGTATTTAATAGACTACAAAAAAAAAAAAAATCCTCGTCTAATCCTGACAGTTAAAAAATATAGGTACATAAGAAAAGATATGGTCACGGACGAATATGGATCAGAAATGCGCAATTACCATGCAAGTAGCATCCACATAGAAATCCGCGCGTTTAGAATATTACAAAACATATCGTTGCACTAGGATACATGTTTAGGGATACGTTATCTTTCCTTATGTGACGTGACGTGGGGTTCTTTGTGTCCTCACTCGTATACAACTGTTCGAAAAGTACATTGCTTCCTGTGTCGTTCACTTGCTAATTCGCTACCCTTGTGAGTCTGTCTGGAGCGTCACGGTGGTGCCAGCTGCAGGGAGGTATCTTGTCTGGAGGAAATTGCAATACTATTTCCGAAGAAAAATGTGCAGAAAGGGAAATTTTAATTCTTACTATTTTGCTAACATAGAAGGTTACTCTTACTTGATGGTTTGTGATGATCAGCTAAAAATTGTTTTATTCAGGAAAATTATGTGTCTGTTAATATTGTTTGGGCAACCTGGCAAATGTAAATCTGAAATATATATCTTGTAAGATTTTCAAATATTATATGCATTTGCACCAGCAATAATAACTATGAAGTTAGGTGTTCTGAGACGTCTCCGCCAGTTTTTCTCACCCCCCCCCAGCAGCTAACTCTGTACAAGGGCCTTATCCGTCCATGTATGGAGTATGCTTCACATGTCTGGGGGGTTCCACTCATACTGCTCTACTAGACAGGGTGGAATCAAAAGCTTTTCGTCTCATCGACTCCTCTCCTCTAACTGACTGTCTTCAGCCTCTCTCTCACTGCCGCAATGTTGCATATCTAGCTGTCTTTTACCGCTATTTTCATGCTAACTGCTCTTCTGATCTTGCTAACTGCATGCCTCCCCTCCTTCAGCGGCCTCGCTGCACAAGACTTTCTTCTTTCTCTCACCCCTATTCTGTCCACCTCTCTAACGCAAGAGTTAACCAGTATTCTCAATCATTCATCCCTTTCTCTGGTAAACTCTGGAACTCCCTGCCTGCTTCTGTATTTCCACCTTCCTATGACTTGAATTCCTTCAAGAGGGAGGTTTCAAGACACTTATTCATCAATTTTTGACCACTGCTTTGACCCTTTTATGGGACTGGCATTTCAGTGGGCATATTTTTTTTTATTGGATTTTTGTTGCCCTTGACCAGTGTCCTTCCTACATAAAAAAAAAAAAATAGTAATTACCTACCCGCATCTGCAAAAAAAATAAATAAATAAATACATAAATAAAAAAATAAATAAATAAATAAAATAAAATAAAATAATAATAACATCTGCATCCGTACCTGCATTCGTCATTATAAAGGTTTTATATCCTCATCTGCATCCGCGTCTGCATATCAGCATTTTCAGGCATGGACTGACATGCAGTGACCAAATTGCACCGTACGAGGTTAGGATAGTGTTTCTGGTGAGGTATTCAGCGACACCAGCGTGTGGGCTTGTTAAGCAGTATTAGTGGACTGCTGTGGCCTTGAGAGAGAGAGAGAGAGAGAGAGAGAGAGAGAGAGAGAGAGAGAGAGAGAGAGAAACTAATATAAGCAAATAGCTTCTTTTCATTTTCACTCAGATGCTTCACTTAACGTTTTATTGTGTTTCCCGAGCAGCAGCTCGTAACCAGGCTGATCCATTACCTACTTGGAGACCTGCCAAGAAAATTAGGGTGTCGTTTCCCCCCACATAAAGCAGCTCCTCTCCCCGTCACAGCCTCACACCCTGCATACCCTTCCCTCGCACCCTGGCCTCAGGCTTCAGGTAACATTTGCCGCGGAGACGTTCACCTCCAGAATTGCCGTGCAGGCGGGTGAGGTGATGCTGTAACTCAGGAAGCCGTGGCAAGCACCGGCAATTGGTCCACCGAATTCTTTCATCTTCTGAGAAGTCTCATCACCGCTGCCATTACCACCGCAGCCGTACCCTCCGCCACGAGCCACGCCGTCAGACGGTGACAGGAGTGGAGTCTTGCCTGACTACACGTCGAACAAATAGATACAAATGTCATTCCAGGAGGGTTTTTCGTACTAAATTTAAAATTCAAATATAGATTCCATTGATACTGTGGCTGACAAATTACCCTTTTATAGATCTTGGTAAAATACTGCTGCGAAGAATTGTTACTGTAGGGCCTGGCGTGGCGTCAGTGCTGCTGGTGCTGCTGCTGGCCTCCACCAGCCTTGAACACCATTCAGATCACTCCCACCTCAGCGCCGCGCTCCCCAGGCCTGATCGAAAGTGAAAAGCATATCCTGTTTTCCACGCGCGTCGTCACATTCAGTTCACGTCTTCCTCCCCTGTTGACTGACATAAATGACAATCCGTTTGCTTTACAAATGTCGTTTTCATCTGAATTTGGAAAGATTGCCATGGTCTGTGATGGGGAAGTTTACACGCGTAATTGCAGACGAAAGCCAGTCAGATTGATAGATAATAGTGATCTCGTTTTTGACAAGCCAACACTCCTCCCCTCGCTCATTAAGGACTCAAGCCCCGCAGCCTTACAGATCCCTCCTTCTCTTCTTGTTTGTCTCTTTGGAAAAATCAGATTATCACATCGGTAACCTTAGAGTGGCGAGGCGGAGACACGTGGCAAGAGTCTCAACAGCATTCACTCACTCACATCCTCCTTTTCTTTCCCCTCCATCTGATCCCTTCAAAGGATTACAGAGGAGAAAGCCAAACATCAATTGATTTTTGAGTCCCTCCAAGGCTGTTTAATTACAAGGCCCTTCCTTAACTATTTCCTTTCCTTCCTTCTTTTATTTTCATGCCTTTCATTCCTGTTCTATTTTGTATTTTGTGTTTGCCTCCTGCGTGCTTCTTGGATGTCTTAATTTCTCTTTTCCTTATCTTATCATCTTTCCTTTCATTTTTAGTCCTTTTATGTTTTATTTCAATCCTTTGAGTGCTTTTTGGTTTTGTTATTTTCTCTCTTTACTTGTTTTGTATACGTGTGTATGAGAGATAGAGATAGAGATAGATAGATAGATAGATAGAGAGAGAGAGAGAGAGAGAGAGAGAGAGAGAGAGAGAGAGAGAGAGAGAGAGAGAGAGAGAGAGAGAGAGAGAGAGGGCAGAAGTTTTCTTTCCTTTTCAAGACAAAATTACGAGTTTTGAGATTTGCTCTCTCCAGAGATTCCCGAATTACACGCCCCGCCTCAAGTAATCAGTAGAAAGAAGGTTTTTAATGTTCCTTCTTTTTTCCCCTCGTCGCCTCAAGCTGTTTGGTTTGGTTCTCTGGGCCTTTCACGTCCTTTGTATGTGTCTTAGGACCGTATTCTCAAACATCTCGATGTCTTTACCCTATCACTTCTAACAGGCCGCAGTGGAAGCGTCAGGAGTTTTCAAGGTTGTTTGTCTTGCCACCTTTATCTTACCACTTGTAACAGACAGCAGTGGAAGCTCTATAGTGTTTTATCTTGCCGTGTTTATCTCACCACATGTAACAAATTGCAGTGGAAGCTCCAGTGATTTTTAGGGGTGTTTTATCGTGTAATATTTATCTTACCACTTGTAACAGACTGCTGTGAAAGCTTTAGGAGTTTTTAAGGGTGTTTTATATTGTCATATTTATCTCACCACTTGTAACAAACTGCAGTGGAAGCTCCAGGGCTTTTTAAGGGTGTTTTATATTGTCATATTTATCTCACCACTTGTAACAAACTGCAGCGGAAGCTCCAGGGGTTTTTAAGGGTGTTTTATATTGTCATATTTATCTCACCACTTGTAACAAACTGCAGTGGAAGCTCCAGGGATTTTTAAGGGTGTTTTATATTGTCATATTTATCTCACCACTTGTAACAAACTGCAGTGGAAGCTCCAGGGATTTTTAAGGGTGTTTTATATTGTCATATTTATCTCACCACTTGTAACAAACTGCAGCGGAAGCTCCAGGGGTTTTTAAGGGTGTTTTATATTGTCATATTTATCTCACCACGTGTAACAGGCCACAGTGGACGTTCCTAGGGGTTTTCAAGGCTGTTGTCATGATCCTAGTGTTGATTTAACATTGAATCTCCACAATCAGTAAGGGAAAAAACAGTGAGAACCTGGCTAATTATCTCTGCAGCCTTCGTAGACCTAATGAAAGCCTAAAATGTTAAAGAATATGATCATTGTGCGCACCACCAGCCTCCTTCTCTAGTCCTCTTCTGTGATTCGCAACCGGGGAGCGTCATGTGAAGCGAGGCCGGCAAAGAGGAAACATTTGTAGGTTATGTTAAGTTATGGTAGGTTAGGTTAGGTTAGGTTAGGTTAGGTTAAGTTGGGTTATGTTAGGTTAGGTTAAGTTAGGTTGGATTGGTTGGGTTATGATTGGGTAAATGTGTCTGTTTCCGTGCGTTGAGAATAACAAGAACAGCAGCAATAATGATAAAGACGATGTTTGTGGTGTAAACTGGGCACAGCCATATGCTCATCCCATTATAGGGGAAAAAAAAGTAGACATTAAGAGATGTTAACAGTTAAAGTATACGTACGAGTGTTAGACGTTCACAGTCACCTGCTTGGATGGCACTTATATATTATCTATTTATCTATCCATCTACCTATCCATCTATCTATCTACCTATCCATCTATCCATCTATCTATCTATCTATCTATCTATCTATCTATCAATGAGAGAGAGAGAGAGAGAGAGAGAGAGAGAGAGAGAGAGAGAGAGAGGGAGAGAGAGAGAGAGAATCTATGTCGGTCTGGAAAATATGATCTTTAAAATCTGAGTCCTAACAAACTCAACAGAATATCACCGGGAGCTGAGCTGGCGACTCGCGACTGGCGATGGAGGGAGAGACTTGTGAGGCATCCCCTCCCCTCCACCACGCCTCCTCCTACTCCTCCTCCTCCTCTCCTCCTCCTCCTCCTCCTGCAACCATCACGAACCAGCTTTCCCACAGCATACCTCATTCTCCTTCCCCTCTATGTTCATTCTGTTTCCCCACACCAATACAAGAAGTAAATGGATAAACCGATACCTTCATTACAGACCAATCTGTTCTCCTCCTCCTCCTCCTCCTCCTCCTCCTGCCCTCCTCCTCCTCCTCCTCCTCCTCCTCCTCCTCCTCCTTTTTTCTCCTCCTTCTCCTTACACAATTCCCACAGATCCCAACCCAACCAAACACGTGATGGAGTTAAGGAGAAAGAAAAAGAAGAAAGCAATGCGGAGGAAAAATAATATATGCTTCTGGTGAAAACTCTCCAAAACAGGAGGTACTGGTGGAAAACAAGAAAATAAATGCAGTGCACTTTAAGAAGAATCCCTCTTACAATCCCTTACAGCTTCAGTAAGATTCATGTTTTTTGCTGCGTCGTGAGAGGAGATGCCCACACTGCAGCCTGGGATTAGTGAAGCTGTCTGTTCTCTGGGTTACCTTGCTCGTGTCCTTCTCTCTGCCTTCAGATGCTCAGGGATATGTTTTCCTCGCCTTGGGATGAGCTTATGGTCTTTGCTGTCCCACGAAAATTCATTCTATGTTTCATGGAGCCTTTCATACGTTTCAGAATGTCAACAGATCTTTACGTGTCTCAAGCTGTGTAGAGCAATGGCTTCCAGTCACATGGTGAGTGTGTACCACTTTAAATTTTTAATGATAGGCGTGCTCTCACTGTTTCTCTTCATTCCCGCTGTTAAGGCTGTCCTGCTGTGATGATCTAACGTTGTCATGACTTTAAGGACCCTCTGTAGAAAACCGTGGCACTCCAGCTTAATGATAAAATACCAGAGAGGTCTTTCCGTTATCTACGTGTGATGAGTGCGGAGAAAATGAGGACACCACCCTCTTTCAGGAAGCTTCCGAATTAGTGTGAGGATCCTTGCCGGTTCCTGAAGTGGATGTAATGAACTACCATATTGTCACAGTATTCCCCGAGGAAGTTTGATCAGCCAACTGACGTAGAAATATTACTCCGAGAAACAAATGTAGCATCATCGACACGTATATTTCACTTCCTTTGGAGTTTCTAGTGATTGTTGTTGTTCATTACGATGTGTCATCACTTCCTGTCAGAGAATGCTGTGCTGGTTTAAGTTTACGATCGCAAACTTCCAAAACACCTTATGTGTGTGTAGAATGATGACGCCTCCTGACCTGAGAGTTTCCAGAAAAAAATACTAATTCTAAGTAGCCTCATTCCCTGACTTGGCATTATACATTATTGTACCAATAGACTTCTTTCGAGGAGCCTTGGGAGCATGTGTAGGCATTCCAGTTTGGGAACTTTTGAGTTAGTCATACACACCTAACCATAATGTTTTTAGGACAGTTTTCTCTGCACACCATGGCACCCACCATAAGCCACTAACAAAGAGGAATTAATCTGAGTTCATTTATATACCGAAGTTATCCTGTAATCTTACTGAAGGTCACGATCACCCCTCACCTCAGACCATCGTAATGAAGCATCAACACCACCACCTCGCCCTCTTGATATCCTTGTGTCTATGGACTTATTCCTCCCCGCCTGGCCTGTCACCTGACGCTGTTCAGCCGTGGTGATCACACCTCACGCTCACCACGCCAAGCCACCTCTTATATCACTAGGGCCGCGGCTCATTACTCTTTATATTTATGTGCTAATAACAAATAAGCAATAGCAGAAAATGTCTTGCAAACTGGGAAATGAGCCTCAGTATAAACTCAGTTTACAAATGTGATGTTTTCTTTAATTTCCGTTACATCCTTCCGTACTCTGTCGCAATTCTATTGACAAAGTATACACTTATATTATTAAGTGAGTAAAAGTTTTTTTCTATTTTGCAGGAAGGACGAGGCAAGTATTCCCTAAGCTTCACCGCCGTCCCAACACGCTCCGTCTCCTTCCTCACTATTGGATCAAAGTGAATCAAGCTTTCGTACTCAGCAGACTCGAAGAGACGCGAGATTTGCCAGGTTCAGAGAGAGAGAGAGAGAGAGAGAGAGAGAGAGAGAGAGAGAGAAGCAAACTCTCAGAAACTCAAGACAGTCAGAGAAAGCAAAGGTCTCAAAAATCTACACACGGAGTCTGGTCGTGAGAAGGAAGGTCAGAGCAGCAAGATCAAACCTTTTCATCCCTGCGTGAGTGTGGCAAGTGGCAGCAAGTTTGATCTGCACGGCGGCACAGATGAACTACGACACAAACATGCACGAGCTGGTACGGGAATCGGACTCAGCCTTCACTCTAAGCATGAACAGTGATGAGAGTGATGACGGCAGGTTGAGCTCTCCCTCCAGTAATATGTCCACGCTGAATGACTCGCTGTCCCTTGATGACATACTGGACGAGGGCGGAGGGTACTCGAGGCGCAGGAAGTTCAACCTGTCGCTGATTGACTTGGAGCGGCTGTTCCCGAGCATGGAGGCGGTGTCGGCAGATATGCAGGTGTTTCTCATCGCCGTGTACTCCCTGGCGGCGGCTCTCAGTCTGCTGGGCAACGTGACGGTCATCCTCGTCCTGGCGTTCGGCAAGAGGTGAGTGTGTGTGTGTGTGTGTGTGTGTGTGTGTGTGTGTGTGTCTCTGTGTGTGTGTGTGTGTGTGTGTGTGTGTGTGTGTGTGTGTGTGTGTGTGTGTGTGTCTGTCTGTGTGTGTGTGTGTGTGTGTCTGTGTGTGTGTGTGTGTGTGTGTGTGTGTGTGTGTGTGTGTGTGTGTGTGTGTGTGTGTGTGTGTGTGTGTGTGTGTGTGTGTGTGCGTGTGTGTGCATGATTTATTTCTAGTTTTACGTAAGTCTCTCTCTCTCTCTCTCTCTCTCTCTCTCTCTCTCTCTCTCTCTCTCTCTCTCTTGAGATGCAGCGTGGCGGAAGGTGTCCCGCCCCCAAAAGGTTCACAAGTTAACCTCTTCCTCCCAAGCGAAAAAGTAGGTCAGGGAGAGGAGGATAATTGGTATTGTGACAGAATTATCTTTAATAGAAATCATTTTGATAGCGAACCACACACACACACACACACACACACACACACACACACACACACACACACACACACAAACACACACACACACACACACACAGAGAGAGGTAGTAATTCAGATACGTCCTCTTACTGCTACAGATCCTCAGTGCGATGTTACCTGATCAACCTGGCGGTGTCTGACATCACCATGGCCGCCTTCTGCATTCCCTTTTCCTACACCAGGTACGTTCACCCCCATTCTGTTCATCCACGCAGACGGCATGTGGTTATTACCGCAGCGCCATGAGTCACGTGTGCTCTTAATGAGTCAATCAGTCAGTCGGTTAGTCAGGCAGTCAGGTAGTCGGGCAGAGAGGAGCAATCACGCTGCTACATCTCCTCTCAGGCTGAAGTTATCGCTCAAACTCACACGCGCACCAGCTTTTAATGACCTGACTTGTTTGCAGTGTTGTGCTGAATGCCTGGCTGTGGTATTGAAGTGGTTATGTGTGTGTGTGTGTGTGTGTGTTTGTGTGTGTATGTGTGTGTGTATTGACCATTCAGAAACGTTTGTACGCCGCCCCTAAGCTACTTTCACGACTCGTTAAAGTTACACAGGTTTAAATTTTGAGGGTGTTTTTCTTTACGGTTCTAGCAATAGATTAGCAAGATTTCTACATAATTAACAGAAGCAACACTATTGAGAACCAGGCTTATCGTCTCTGTGACCTTCGAAGTTAGTCGTGATATGAGAGCAAAGCGTTTCTGAATAAGACCTCATGTGTTTGTTTAGTTATTAGCAGCTGTGTGTGGCATTCTTCGCTGTTACTCGTGTTTTGCTTGTTTTCACGCTTGTTTTTTTTTTGGTATGTGTTTTGTTAAAGGTTGTTTTCTCTTCCACTGTATTGAGAGAGAGAGAGAGAGAGAGAGAGAGAGAGAGAGAGAGAGAGAGAGAGAGAGAGAGAGAGAGAGAGAGAGAGAGAGAGAGAGAGAGAGAACAGAACCCACACACACACACACACACATAACCATAATCGTATAGAGGAGATGGAAGCATTGTCTTATTTTAATTATTTTTCCACGCTTAGTAATTAAGGGAGTGACAACGAGGCGCCCTCTGGTGATTACCATTTGCTGCCTTAATGAACTCTGTCAGGACCCCCAGGGAGGAGGAGGAGGAGGAGGAGGATGCCAAGTGAAGGTGAGGCGAAGAGACAGGGAGAAGCTCAATACACGACGTAATAGTTCTCTCTCTCTCTCTCTCTCTCTCTCTCTCTCTCTCTCTCTCTCTCTCTCTCTCTCTCTCTCTCTGGCATGTCACGTGACTTCCCATCTTCGGAACAGGATTAAGCATCAGCCAAATATTTAGGTCGTGTTAATATTGTTGTTGTTTTTTTTACCTCAAGGATTCTTTACAACATGTGTGTGTAAAGGTGACTGGTACTGTTGTATACCTGTCCTGTGCCGAACTAAAACAATCACCCTCTAAAGACGAGCTCATTCCGGGTCACTGCTGGACGATATTTAAAGATTCATTTTAATTATTCTATTCTAAAATGAATGCATGGGCGAAAAGATACTGGACATAAAATTAACTTATCAGAATCTACAATCTGATTTACATTTTTTTTATATGTTGACTATCATACTTCTTGATTGCGAAGCGGTCTTCATAAAACTATTGATTTTAAGTTTGCTTTCAGAAACTATTGAGGGCTTTGAAAGAAAATCCTTCATATTTACTTCAATACTATTGTTTGTGAAGCCACAAGTTCTTTATTTCTGCAAATCCTTCCCCGCAGGACCTTCTATGTAAGGAATGGTTAAACTTTGGACTCAGGCCACCTGCTGCCATCCACTTAGGAGCGCTGTTTGCTGAGTGAGTGAACAAAGAAGTGTGGAAAAGTCTTCTTTCCTTTGTGTCAGTTTCTTAAAGAAATATCACATTTTTAAATCTTGTTGCAGTTTCATAAGTTATAACGGCAGTTTCTCGAGCTAAGAGGGAAACGAGAGGGCTCACAACTCAATATTTTTAGGTAGCACTTTCTGAGCGTCACTGCGTACAGTACTTTGATGAACATATGAACGTATGTAATTCATCTTTCTGCTGTATCTGTCACTACTGCGGGTCCATTAATACAATGATACTAATGAATGATGAAATGGAAAAAAGAAAGCTTTTGTGGGGAACAGAGAGAGAGAACTTCTTTGCAAGCTGATGCTCTCCTGTGATCAGAAAATCATTCATTGGCACTGTAAGTGGATTGATCTCTTGTGTTTTTTTTTTTTTTTCGTGTACCAGTAATTCTAGCTCACTGGTATTTTATGCCTTATTTTGATAAAAGATTCGGCATAACGTACATACGCACGGAAATAGATCAGTATAATATGAAAGCAATAGTATTTACGTAATGTTGTGGCGCCTGTAAAGAAAAACTGCTCCAACCTTGCAATCCAGCACGGTTCCATATTAGAGTCCCTGGAAGTGTTGCTAAAGTCTTTTCGAAATGATCCAGAAAACAAAATCAGCGTGTTTTCTGCTTGCTCCGCGGAAATAAAAGGGAGATTTTTTTTTTCTAGGTCTCCCGAAAAATATCAGTCATTCTCACTTGCATCAAGTCACCTCTTCAGTGTTAGCGATAAGCACACCCAGTACAACACAGCTTCATTACACGCCGCACATCACAACCAGTCACGTATTGATCGCTGATCAAGGAAAAATTACAGCACTAGCCACGGCTGATAGGAAGCAGTGTTATGAAAAGAGGTCTCCTGCTATCACTGAAGAGAAAGGCATGTCAGTGCATGGTGAGAAAGACCTAAAACGAAAACTTCAGAATGGCCAAAGGGGAATGCAAAGAATAATGTTTGGGATGATAAGTAGAGATAAGGAAACATTAGGAAGCAGATTAAAGTTGAAGACATATTGACTACATTCAACAGAAAAAAAAGGACATGGACAGGACACAGCCTACGCCGGACAAATGACGGTTGGCCAATTAGAGATACGGAATGTCGGAGCTGAGAGATAAGAAGTTTGGTGGCATTGTGTGGAGGAGATAATCAGGTGATAGGGGTAAGTGGAGAAGTTCTGGGGAGGCCTTTGTCTTGTGAGGGACACGTGGAGGCTAATGATGATGATGATAATGATGATGATAATGATGACGATGATGATGGTAATGATGATGATGATGATGATGATGATGATGATGATGATAATGGTGACGATGATGATGGTAATGATGATAATGATAATGATGAAGAATATTTGTAATTTGACGCAGTTTATATATGTCCGAAAAAAAATAAATAAAACTTTCCTTTTGTCGCAATGTCTCATTTTTATCAGTTCATAAGTTTTGTGCTGTTATGAAAACAAACAGGAACGTAAGATGTGATATCCTTATTGACCTTCCTTGTTTACAGAGCACGAAGATTACGGGGAAGTTGATATCAGCCAGACGAGCTAATGTTTATTGAGAGAATGGGCGCGTGCCGTCCTGCTCGTGAAGGGTCTGGCTGATACGAATTGAAGGCGAGTGATGCTCGAGGGTTATTAAGTTTGCCAATAAAGCTGCGAGAAGAACCGAAAGTAGAATATGTCGGATAAACTTGACGTCAAGAGCATGAAAACAATAAATTCAGGAAGCAGCAAGTGGCACGCGCAGAGTAGTGGCGCCGCTGAACAATGCAGCGTAACACAGGTATGGCGCAACAATGAAACGTATCCGAGATTAAGGCAGATAATGGGAGGCTGCTGAGAGAGAAACTTCATTAAGGAAACGAGAGTAGTGTATCAAGAAGCCTCAGTGTTTGCCGAGTCTGGTGCGCTGCGGTGGCGGGAGGATGAAGCCCCCAGCGCGAGAAAGTCACGCCTCGGCAGGAGCGAATGTGGTTCGCGAGGAAAGAATACCTGAACTAATTTTGAGAGTTTTGACAACACCAGTCTTTTACGTTCTGCTTGTTTCGTCTTGTTCGCTTCCTGTTGCTGTAATTATTCTGTTTTATTGTTATCTGCTTATACATCTATTTTTAGCTTGTCTTAGTGTTTGCTTCCTACCCTGTGGATTTTCCTGTTGAAATTATTAGGCAAATTCTCTCTCTCTCTCTCTCTCTCTCTCTCTCTCTCTCTCTCTCTCTCTCTCTCTCTCTCTCTCTCTCTCTCTCTCTCTCTCTCTCTCTCTCTCTCTCTCTCTCTCTCTCTCTCTCTCTCTCTCTCTCTCTATATATATATATATATATATATATATATATATATATATATATATATATATATATATATATATATATATATATATATATGTGGTATTTTTCCAGATGTTGATTTCCTGCTCCGTAGACTCGTGTAACTTTTACCAGCGTCGTCATTAACATTGGCAAGGCTTTATTCCGTGTTCCTCATTTCGCTTGATTGTCCGTCAATTTCTAGACAAGTTTCTAAAGTTAATGACGGGGAATAATCAAAATTATACAATAAACGCTGACCATCTCGGTGAGTGTGCATTGCTTCTCAAGGGATTCAGAGTTAGCTTTGATATCTATTCAAGTCACGGGAAGTCCGTTTCCTCCTGCCCTCCCTCGCTTGGATTACTTAATGGTGTTCCGTAAAGGTGAACCAGTCAGCCAGTTAGCTACACCCTGCCCTCTCCCACCAGTCAGCGCCACATCAAGCTGAACTTCATCATCATCAGCAGCAGCAGTCAATATGATTTTAGTACTGTACAAAACTTTTCCACAATAGTTAGGAGGGCAAGTCAGGGTACCATACTAAACACTAAGGGCGTAAACTGTCCTCGAAGCCTTTAGCCCTACAGTCCTCTACTACCTTCCAATACTTGGTTCCGCAATCCTCCAGTTTCTCAGTCGACCCCCCCCACCCCTCCTTCCTTTAGTCTTTCCCAGTACCAAGTTTCCCAGTCACTTAGAGTCACGGTCCCCTCAGCCTTGCACTCGGGAACCCCTGTACTTCAAAGCTTCCAATCTCGCTAGTTCACGTTTAAGTTCATATTCAGAAACACCTCTGCGCCGCACCTCCCACTACATTCTAAAGACTATAGTTGAAGTGACATGGGTATTTATTTATTTATTTATTATTTATTTTTTTTTAACGGTTCTAGTGACAGCTTAACGAGATTTTGTATAGTTAACGGAGAGAAACATTCTTGAGAATCTGGCTAATCACCTGTGGACCTTCGAAAAACAGTCGTGGTGAGACAGCAAAGCGTTTCTAAGTACGGGTCTCTTCGAAGCAGCTTCAACAGGACGCTTAGTTTTTAGTTTGCAATAATTGACGTTAAAGTTCTGTCGCTGGAGTGTCATCTGAGCATCGAGGACATTCCAACACCTGGGAGTGAGGAGCGTGGGGTGCTTTGTAAACACGAGTACTTCCCGCCCGTAACTCCAGCTCGTGTTGGTTCAGCGAGCCGTTCACTCTCTCACGAAACGATGCGTCAAGTTGTGACCAGGATGTTAATGTGTGGAAGGTGACTCGGGCTGGGCGGGGGCATCACTCGATGGGCCAAATGTTTTTTTCTTAGTTTGGAATAAATACAAGTAAAGAAAAAATATATATCTAAATAAAAGTGTGAAGGAAAGAAAAAAAATTGGGGTGGCCTTTTTATGAAACAGCATGGAGTCCACAACACACACACACACACACACACACACACACACACACACACACACACTTCCTTATTTTCATTCCCCCGCCTTTGTTCCATTGCATCTTTTCCTCCATGAAAGAAAAACTTGAACACCTTGTCATTACAACGCTCTTAGTGGGAAAAAAAAAAAAAAGGTAGGAAACATACAATGGGACAAAATCCACACACACACACACACACACACACACACACACACACACTCGAGTCCAAGGTATACCTATAAAAGAGCTCTGTCTGTTCTCTGTATGCAAATATGTATACAAACTTTTTTCATGCGCTGATTATTTTTTTTTTTTTTTTTATGATGCAACTATATTTTATAACTTGGGTCTTTAAGCGAAACAAATTACCGCGGGAGATGTAGTGCAGCCCCCCTCACTCCTTGCCTCATAATTACTCCTGTTCACCACCTCGCTTTGCATCAACTAAATATTTATTTATTTTCTAACTTTTGGCATGTGGTGACATAACTCCGGCCACATTGCGCTGCACCCTCGTACCTTATCTCTCTCTCCTCTCTCTCTCTCCTTTCCTCTCTCTCTCTCTCTCTCTCTCTCCTCTCTCTCTCTCTCTCTCTCTCTCTCTCTCCTCTCTCTCCTCTCTCTCTCTCTCTCATGTATGTAGGGTAGAAGCATCAATCCTGGAGACAAAACGCTCTTTAATCCGAATGAGGTCCGCACAGTCCTCACTCAGCAAGCACACTCTGTCACCGCGTCACACACCAAAACGGGAAGGTCCTCATGCCTTCGTAAGTATGGACCATGTCAGCTGAGCATCCATGCACCAGCCCAGAGCCACGGCTACACGGATCCATCACACATGATTGGGTGCAACAATACCTCGCACCTCACGCTTTGCATGACACAGTATACCGAGCCAGACTTTTTATGTGTTGTTGTTGTTGTTGTTGTTGTTGCTGTTGTTGTTGTTGTTGTTGTTGTTTCGAATCTTAAAGGGATATGCTTGTACTATAATAATCCTCTCATGCCATACAGTGTTATTTTTGACAACTTCATTCATTTTCATCAAGTCTGAACACAAACACACTGAGCGTCCTCTCATGCGCGTTTAATTTAGCAAAGCCGTAAAAACAATAACATGAGCCTGGGTGTGTCAGGAGTGAGTGGCGCGATGGGGTGACAAATTCAGCTCACTTCCGCCACAGCACCCAGCAAAGCTCGCCTCTCACTCACTGCATGGGGAAAGAGTTACTTTGTGTGTATTAAATACACACACACACAAAAAAAAAAAAAAAAAAAAAAAAAGTATTTCCCAACTAATTCTGGCAGTTCAAAAAAATACGTTAGGGCGAAGTGGCATGTTGTGTGGGTATTCAAGGGAGTGTTTAAAGCTTTTTCCTTCAAGTGAGAGAACGTAATACAATGATATAAGACAATGCCTCATATTCCTAAACGTTCAGGGTCTTGTCTCGACTACACTTAAAACAAGCTTTAGTGAAGATTGCTGGAGTTTTCAGAGGTGTTTTCATTATTCCACTGATAGCTTAATCAACAACGGATCTGCATCATAAGTCTTTGCGCCCTTTAAATGTAGTCCTTATGAGGGAACAAACCGTTAATGGAGTAGTTGTGTCATTAAACTCTTCGTATTATTGCCTTTTCCTCTTCTTTTTTGAGTTGAATACTGTATTGAAAGTCAAAGGGAGGAAGCAGACTTTATTCCATCGAAAGACTACAGCGTAAAATTGAGGTAATGTTTCACAATTATTGGAAAAAAGACCCACGTGCCGAAATGATTCTGTCATGTGCGAGTATTTGCAATTATCGTGCCATTCCCAGTGGTATTAATTGCTCTAGATGGATTGGATTCTGTTGCAGTTTTAATTAAATGGTGATTTGTACTGTTATGTTCATACAATATCCTTTTTTCTAACTACACCGTGAGAGAACAATCCTTTCTTCTCCTCTTCCTCCTCCTCCTCCTCCTCTCCACCAGTACCGCCACCACACTTAGACGCGCCACAAACAGACCTCAGCTTGGTACGGGACTTTATTTGTATTCATTATTTCTTCATCATATTCTTGTGTTTTAATTAAATCTCTCATTCTAATAATCGTGCACAAGTTTGAGAGAGAGAGAGAGAGAGAGAGAGAGAGAGAGAGAGAGAGAGAGAGAGAGAGAGAGAGAGGTGACTGGCAGGAGCACATTACAGTACCCCACCAAAATGCCCTGCCCACAGCTTCATGTTCCACCGGTGGATATTCGCCCCAGAGTTCTGCCGCGTGGTGGCGTTCATGCAGCACGTGTCGGTCACCTGCAGCGTGTACACCCTCGTGGCTATTGGTGTGGACAGGTGAGCAACTGGCAGGTGTGTCTGGACGGGGTGGGAACGGGGAATGAGAGGGTGACGTGGCTAGTTAACAAAAAAGGAAAAAAAAAAAAGTCTGTTCTAAAAATTAGTCAAGTTAACCCTTTGACTGTTATTTGGTGTATCTTTCTTTCATTACTAATCGCTGTGAGACATCTTTACTTGTCCTACAGCCACCTCCAAGCTTTAAAGTGAGAAGAATTTGTAATATCCATTCTTTTCGTCCCCTCCTTCATTGTAAATGCTTATAAATATTTCACGCATTACTTCTGGTGTTGTTAATTGTCTCGTATCGAAGTGAAAGGGTTAAGGAGCAGGGTGAATATAAAACAGTATTTGATAGACGTAAGATTAAATTTCCTTCATTATAGTTTTGATTTTTCAACCCTAGCCTTCCCTTATGGTCCAATCCCTGCATATATTTTTCTGACTGTCTCTCGTGAAGTTCATATAATTCTTGACGACACCTAACCACGTAATCAACAAACCACCACCTGTTTAATTGCTCTTTACACGTCACACACGGAGTAGTCAGTACTGTGAAATGTTTTACACATATAATGCTTTGTGTTTTACTCTTTTAGATTTTATGGTTCATTTGTTTTATTTTTTTTTTCTAGAGGTTCACAGGTAAGGCAAAGTTAAGGTGTTTTGTGCTTTATCTATTATCTATCAGGTTTTATTGTTGAACTGCGTTCTATTTATATATTCTCAAATCGTTTCCATGACATTGTATTAAGAGTTTTAATTTTACAGTAGTTCTAAAAGCTTTGGTCGATAAACATCTATCACTCTATCTATTAGTGTCTCCCTCCCCGGCAGACACAAGGCACTCATCCACCCGCTCAATACCCGCTGGACCAAGTCACGCTCGCGGCTGGTGATCGGCTGCATCTGGGTGTTCTCCGTCGGGATCTCCATCGTGCCGCTCGTTGTGTCCGACGCCGAGCGATTCAACTGGGGCGGCGAGTGAGTATTACCTGCAGCACCCTCACCATTTGTTTGCGAAAGACGCCTGATTGGAGGAGCGGGTTCCGTTTACTCTGCACATTGTTCGGTGGTTTGTATGCGTGGTGCAGTGTATCGTAGCGTGTCGCAGCGCGGGCAAAGCGTTGGGCGGTCTGATAGCCTCTCCACGACCATCAGTTAAAAGGTTACAGTTATGGCGGGACACAAAAAAGTACTTGGATGTTGTTGCTTAATGTTTTCCAATCTCACCATATAGTATTGTTGTCGGTGCATTTTTTTTTTTTTTTTATCAGTTGTAGCATCACTGATCTTTGCTCTCTCTCTCTCTCTCTCTCTCTCCTCTCTCTCTCTCTCTCTCTCTCTCTCTCTCTCTCTCTCGCCAGGTGGTATTACGAGTGCAAGGAGCAGTGGCCGCGGACACAGAACGAGGTGTACGAGAAGACCTACACGGTGGTGCTGTTCGTGCTGACCTTCGCCCTGCCGGTGGGAGGGCTGGGCTACACCTACCTGTCCATCGTGGCCATGATGTGCACCTACAGGATGCCAGGCAATGCAGAGCCCTCCAGGGACCAGCACCACCTGCACGCCAAGATCAAGGTGGGGTGGGGGCAATCGACGAAGTGTGTGTGTGTGTGTGTGTGTGTGTGTGTGTGAGGAGCCCCATGTAATCAACTATCATTTCCCATAATCACATTTGTGACTACAGCCACTGGCGTGGACGCACAGAGTGAATGAAGGGTACTAGTCCCTCCTTTGTCATCAGCCTAATCTGCAAGTAACAGGAAGTGGAGGTGGTTCAAAAGACTGAGTGTGTTGTCAAAAGAGGAGAGGACTTCCACAATGTAAATCCCAATATCAATAGGATAATCACAGTCAGATGCCAGAAAAAGGAGTTCTAAGCTAAGCAGTTCTAAGCTTTACTAGATAAAAAGCTGAAAAGCGTTGCCCCCTGGGGAGGAAGTATATCCGTTAAGCTCTCCTGTACACACATTCGTCTGGCAACAGAGTAAGAGAAGGCGTGGGCTTGTCCGAGAGGCCTTGGTTGTACGGTTAAGTGGAGGGTGAGGCAGCCTAGAGTTTGTGTAACCTTGGTTTGTCATCTTGCCTCAGGGGAAGAATTTAGCTTTTCATGGAGCGGCCTTGGGCTCCAGGATGCTGAGACGAGATAATATTTACAGTTCCACTCCAGCATTGTCCATATAACGTTGCAGATCCTCCGTTCTCTCTCTCTCTCTCTCTCTCTCTCTCTCTCTCTCTCTCTCTCTCTCTCTCTCTCTCTCTCTCTCTCTCTCTCCTCTCTCTCTCTCTCTCTCTCTCTCTCTCTCTCATACACTTTACATCCAGTATATTTTCCCGGGGTCAGTGAACTCCCTTATCTTTACACATGCTAAGAACTGATACCGCACGTGTTGTAAAATAAGTAGGGAGATTTGCGCTTCAGTGAGAGGAGAGGCGGACTGAAGCGGCTGGGTCTTTGTGGGACTTGGCCTTTGTGGTGCACGCTGGAGATGTGGATAGCAGAGGGACTCGAGTGAGTGAATGGAAGCTGCATTGTGCAGGAAGATTCAGATACGCTTTTTTTTCAGGTTTTTGTGTATTATTCGCTGGCACAAATATCCCAGTAAACCTAACCTAATATAACCTTACCTAACCTATCCCAATGAATTTCGTTTTACGTACACTAGTTAGGATTATTTCTTCTCATTTCAGTGTTCATTTCTGTTTGTATCTTTTACTCATATAGTCATTATCTCTGTTTTATGTGTCAAGATCGGCCAAAGACACAAAAAACGAAAAAAAAAAGTGTCCGTTAAATTTGCCGCTTCTCCCAAAAAGATTGATGGGAGGAGTTTCCAAAAGCTGGCTAATTCAGTTCCGGAAGTGTCTTGATATGATGTGCCGGTGAGTATCGCGGCGTGTGGTGTTGGCCTGTTCTCTCGTTATCAGTAGTGGTGTGGTGGAATTCTCATTCTTCACACTTTGTCAACTTTCTCATGTTCTGTTGTTAAAAATCTCATAAATAAATAAGTATATTTCATGCCGGAGAAACGTCTTCTTGCAACTCCCTCTTATCTTCTCATGTTTTTATCTTCTTATAGCGCCATGTACCCAGTGTTGCTGTAGTCTGCGTCGTAGTGTGGCCCTGAGAACTTCCTCTCTTATCTGGTAATAAAGTTTAAATCTGGGTACTAATCTAATCAGCCTACGTAAGCATTGCTCGAGAGTCCATTTGAATGTCATTTTCATGTAACATATACCACAAACATTTATAATACACTGATTCTATCGTGTATACAGTATTTTCTCTACTATGTAATAAAAAAAATAAAGCTTTCTAGTCTTCAACCTGCTCCGTCTACAAGAAAAGAAACAGCACTACCTGGCTACACTCACTAATCTTATTTTCCACGTTTTTTACCTCGCACATTGACTTACTAGTTCTCTCTGGGTGTTTATTTCTTCATTTGGATAATGTTTTCTTTGTTTGCACTTTACACAAGTACTGTGCTTCGTTTTCTTCACTTACTTCTTTCATTCCTCAATTTCGCCAGCTTGTTCATATCATTTCACATTTATTTATTTATTTATTTATTCTTTTGGGGGGGGGGCGTTACCTCCACGCAGTCTCTGAACACCGTCCTCAGCATAGCGGTGTGTGTGTGTGTGTGTGTGTGTGTGTGTGTGTGTGTGTGTGTGTGTGTGTGTGTGTGTGCGTGTGTGTGTGTGTGTGTGTGTGTGTGTGAGTTGATTTGATGCCATGGATACACAAAAAAATATAAAAAAGAGGCAATAAATGCGAAGTGACAAATGTTTGCAGAATGAGGATTAAGAGTGAGGCTGAATGTATGTGTGTGTGTGTGTGTGTGTGTGTGTGTGTGTGTGTGTGTGTGTGTGTGTGTGTGTGTGTGTGTGTGTGTGTGTGTGTGTGTGTGTGTGTGTGTGTGTGTGTGTGTGTGTGTGTGTGTGTGAGAGAGAGAGAGAGAGAGAGAGAGAGAGAGACGAGAGAGAGAGAGAGAGAGAGAGAGAGAGAGAGAGAGAGCGTGTAGGGGGATAGTTTTAAAAGTGGTGTGGCGGAGGGAATGAAAGGCGAAGAGGGGGGGGAACGGAAGGGAGGGGAACGGAAGGGAGGGGAGGGAAGGAAGCGAGGTGCCGTGAGGGTTATCCGAGCCAACTTTTCTCAAACACTTTTCAGGAAGCCCAAGGAACTTCAGGAACTGTTGCTGGAAGAACCTGCAAGAGTTAAAAAAAAAAAATACTCGGCCAGTTAGCGTTAACACCTTCCCTCTCCTCGCTCCCTCTCCCTCGTCTCCCTATTTCCTCTCATCTGGGCAATGCAACACACGTCACCTGCCTTAATTAGGGGCCTTGAATGAGCGCCACTTGAAGGGCCTCTCTTTCTTTGTGTTACTTACCGCATTTTCCTATCGATATTCGCTTCATACCTTCACCAGGATTAATACTGGTTACCTACCTTTTCTTTTGCACGTGTCTTATGCTGTTGTGTGTGTGTGTGTGTGTGTGTGTGTGAAGGGGTGGGTTGGGTGGGTGTGTACAAGTATTTGATTTTAGTATAAATGCTTTGATTCAAATTTTTGTTGTCCTGTCACTGTGTGTGCTTTGATTCGGTTTAGTTTTAATGAATTCCTGCTTTGTTGACACGTTATGTGTTGTTGTTTATTTATTCATTTATCTCTCTATTTATTTACTTATGCTGCCACCACTGTTCTACATACTCCAGTCTTAATAACTTTATGAATATTATTATTTTTCTGTATTTTCTCGTCAGCGTTGTTAAGAATATATAGTTTCATACAAGTAGGAAGGAATAATACATACTAGTAACTGTCACGTTCCTCAAGCAGTCCTAAATAAGTCAGTGTTGCGGTGGTGGGCAATTCTTTCTTTCTTTCCCCTGACTAGTTTAATCTCTTCCCATATTTTACTCTTAACTTGTTTTTTTTCGCTCACTCAGCGTTTCAAGTTCTCATTTTTCATGTTTCTTTTTGAGCGATATATTCCTGAACTATTTTTCTTCCCAGTTTAGTTGCTTCTCTGCACTTTATTTTATTTTATTTTTTTTCTTGTAACAAGTGGCGGTGCATTTTGATTTGTAACTTCAGTATCGCTTGCAAACATTTTAGCAAACTTATCTAACATGACATATTATTCATATTATCTACTTTAACCGCAAAAAAATAAAAATAAATAATTAAATAAACATGATGCACAAAAGGATTTATCTCTTGAGCTTTTCACTGGTCGCACATTAGCCCGTATTTAGAAACTTTTTGCTCCCTCACCACGACTATTTTCAAAGGACACAGAGATGATTAGCCGGACTCTCAATACTGTTTCTCCTTTTTAATAATGTAGAAATCTTATCTGTCACCAAAGCCGTAAAAACCAGACTTAAAAACCCGCGTAGCTTCAATTAGAGTCTTTTGAAAGTATTGCAGGTGTGGTGCAGCAATGTTTTAGAATATTATCCTTTCTTTGAGCTGAGAACTTATGAATTACAAATTTTCCAGCACGTCCTTCCGCTCGGTAACTTTCCATCCATTTCATCAACCTTCTTTGTACCCTTTGAAACTTTTTTTTTCTTTTTTTTTTTTTTTTTTTTAGGAAAGCTCATAAAAGTTAACCACATATTACTTTTCACAGATCCAGGCAGACACAAACTAAATAACTTTTTTTTTTCTTCTCTTGCAAATCATGAAGCACAACTCACCACACAAGCGTCTTGCCAGAATCATCGGTTTGTTTTCTGATTACTAGTACCTCTCTCTCTCTCTCTCTCTCTCTCTCTCTCTCTCTCTCTCTCTCTCTCTCTCTCTCTCTCTCTCTCTCTCTCTGTCAATTTTCACACATATTTTACCAAGTTATCTGGTTTTTATTTCATTACACCTTATTTACCTCCTAAGTAAATGAAGGGTGCATTATCTTTGTCTGTCCATTGCAATTTTTTCTTCACACAGGGAGTTACTGATGTCACTGTGTGTTGATATAAGTGATCTAGCTCCCTCTTATCAAAATCTTTTATCCCTTCATATTATCTTGTTGCGCCGCATGAAATTAATCAATCAATCAATCAATCTCTCTCTCTCTCTCTCTCTCTCTCTCTCTCTCTCTCTCTCTCTCTCTCTCTCTCTCTCTCTCTCTCTCTCTCTCTATTTTCCTTCCTTATTTCGCACTGGCATTCCTTTCATATTGTGTCCCTTTCTGTCATAAGAAAACACTTAACGCTATAAATTTATTTCTTGTCATTTTTTACCACACTCATTAATTCAGTGCAATCAGGAGGAAGTTATTGCATATATATATATATATATATATATATATATATATATATATATATATATATATATATATATATATATATATATATATATATATATATATATATATATATATATATATATATACAGACAGGGAGAGGCAGGGACTGGTGCTGATGCCTTGGTGGTGGAGAGGCGCGAGTAACAGGTGTGTAGTGCCTGCGTGGTGATGAGGCAAGACCCTCCCCTCTCCCCCCTCACGCACAAGTAAACACCCGCCAATCACTCGCCTTGTCGTTGTTACCTTCCTTGACATCACCGAACACCTCCCCCATTTCCTGTCATATGTGGCTCGCTTCACAAATTACTGATTGCAGTCCACCATTCATTGCTTCATTCTTTTCTTCCTCTTTCATAATCATTAGTGCACTGTTTAACTGCTTGATAAATTTGGGAACGTTTATGGATTTAAGTTGTTTTTTTTTTTTTTTTTGTACAGTCGTCTTCGGAAGTAGAGTAACATTTTGCTCTCCTTTTCAGTGTTTTGTGTTTTTCATCCATCTCAAGTCTGCTGACTGTCTTTTAAGAAACATGAAAATTTATAAATTCTAAGCAGACCAGACTTAATCAAGACTGGAATAAGGAACGCTACACACATTAAACTTGAGCGTTTTTTGTTTATCGAGAGTTGAGGCTGCCACCACCCACCGCATTGACAATTTATAGATTCTAAGCAGATCAGACTTAATCGAGACTGGAAGGAGTAACGATGAACAGTTAGAGTGGTGTGTGTTTACTGACTGTTGACCAAAACAATAGGTAGGAGCTGCCACCACTCACCGTCGTATTTCTCTGGACGCTGCCCGATCAATAACACCGGAGTCTGCACCTTACCTTAAGCCCTCAGGAGTGTGGTGCCGCGCCTCCCTCGAACTTGTCACAGTAGTTTTCTCTGCCTCTTGAATAAATTTTGCCTTTACCTTCCTTTATTCTAGTTTGTTATGAAGTTTTGATAGTGGAGCCATATGACCTCGCTGCTGCGTCGCCTAACACTAATCAGCCAATCAGACAAGTCCTTTCACAACATGTTCTTGTACAGGCTCCTCTCTAACATATTCTTCTCCCACAGGCCCCTCTCTAACATATTCTTCTCCCACAGGCCCCTCTCTAACATATTCTTCTCCCACAGGCCCCTCTCTAATATATTCTCCTCCTACACATATATTCTCTCTCTCTAACACGCCAATCATCCTCCCCCACAGATGATCAACATGATGATCGCCGTGATGGTGTGCTTCGTGCTAAGTTGGCTGCCGCTCCAGGTGCTTCAGTTTCTCATCTACTTCGTGCCTGAGATCACCCGGTGCCGCGGCCGTCAGTGCTTCACCTACTACATGAGCTTCTTCGTGTGCCACTGGGTCGCCATGGCCAACTCCTTCATGAACCCCTTCATCTACTGCTTCATGAGCAAGAACTTCAGGGTGAGAGACAGAGAGAGAGAGAGAGAGAGAGAGAGAGAGAGAGAGAGAGAGACAAGGGTACAATTTTGCCCAAATCAAATATTGCACTGCGTTTTCACGGAAGTTAATTGGTGTTTGCATAAATGTGACAGCAATATGGGTTAGAGAGAGAGATAGATAGAGAGAGAGAGAGAGAGAGAGAGAGAGAGAGAGAGAGAGAGAGAGAGAGAGAGAGAGAGAGAGAGAGAGAGAGAGAGAGAGAGAGAGAGAGAATCATCACTTAAAAAAATAGGACCCAATTAATCTGAGATAGACAAGCCTTGTTGACCAAAATCACCCCATTACCAATGATCGCGGTGCAGACTGGCCTGCGCGCCACACGGGGAGCACACACAGAGGCGAATGTTCTCTTTTCCCAGGAGGACTTTCTGCAGTTCTTGCGCAAGTGTGGCTGCAGGAAGGACGCGAGCCGCCGCCGATCGCCGCCCTGGAGCCACAGTGACCTTGGCTCTTCCTTCCGGTCCATCCTTAATATTACACACAAAACTTCAGGTCAGTAACTCTGGTATTCTCTCTCTCTCTCTCTCTCTCTCTCTCTCTCTCTCTCTCTCTCTCTCTCTCTCTCTCTCTCTCTCTCTCTCTCTCTCTCTCTCTCTCTCTCTGTGCTATGTACTGTGACTGTGTCTTAACACTTGCTCCTAAGACTTTAGAGCAAGGGAACACCAGTGACAAGCCTTTTTTTTTTTAATTTCAGAACCACATTTAAAAAAAAATATGCTGTCACTGCTTAAAATTATAAACAACTACATTTCCTTAATTATCATAAAGGAGGAGGAAGTGTGCATGGTTAGTGCTAAAAAGCCCACAGTGAGGGCGAAGGTTAGGAAGCTGTGTGTTACACACGGTAATGAGTAAACTGCTTACCCGAAAAGAATATAAATTTTTGTTTTTTCTGTAAATTCTTTGAGTCGCACAATTGTGTTACAGGTGGCAAGTCGAGAAAGGAAGGAAAATATTTCGAGGACATCATAAATAGAAAACTTCGAGTCATAATCTACTTGTAGCCTTTCTGGATACCAACCTTTTTTCCTTTGTCTTTCAAACATTTTTGTTCTGTTCAGTTTTATTTTCTTTGTCTCAGCTCCATCCTGTGGGAGGGCTTAACATGGGGCTTGTCACCACACTCTTCCTTTTTTCTGGTCTTCTCCTTGCTTGCCGACCCATAAGCTGTGCGCTGGCGTGACAGATCTGACTTTAAAGCAAAGCCTGCACAGCTGCTGCGTCACCACTGACACTGTCCATGTCCGCACAGACTTTTTTTTCTAGAGTGAATGCTATGCTTGACGTGTTTTCAAAGTCCCACAAAGAAAAGGTGACGTGGGTGAGACGTGGCTCTTATGTATTGCAGTACAGAGCCCCAGCAGAGCAGGCCTGAGAGCGAGGCAGGACGGCCAGCGGGAGGCTGAAGACACTGAGCTCAGGCTCTTACAGGTGTGTGTGTGTGTGTGTGTGTGTGTGTGTGTGTGTGTGTGTGTGTGTTCTTACTTAATTGTATTCCATCTCGCCGTCTACTTCTCAGCCTCGTCTCCCTTCTTTTACCATTACTGGAAGGCCGGTCTGTTGTAATGTTCAGTCCATGACGTGTCATGCTTTTATTCACGATTTTTTAATTACAATCACCATAGAAGGCTTTCTAGTGCCTCCCACCTCCGTTCTTCCCACCTCCCTACCGCAAGAGTTAACCTTTGGCCACCAGTCTATGTTTGCAAATAATTTTTTTTTAAAGTCTTGTTTCCTTCATAACCTTTCTTATCTATTCACATCATAGCAGGCATTATTTCATCCTTTCTCTTTAGAGCGCACGTTCCACGATTTTTTTAAGACTTCAGGTTTCCTATCTAAATGTACTGCTTCGTTCCCACCCCCCATCTCTCCCCAGCCATCACACGGCAGCTTAAAAGACTATCAAGTTTGTCGAAGTTCAGCGAAGTGGAGGGTAGTAAGAAGCAGCAGCGGACGGGGCGCTTCAGGCAAGACTGTGCTGGCCGTGAAGTCATCAGGTAACGCAGTGTAAGGTATTCTAGGTCCTCGTTCATGACTTGTACACTCGGTATGACAAAACTGCAATGTGACGAAGAGTCATATGGGCAATGTACTGACTGTATTCTGAATGGTTACTTATATGCAAACACTTATATTTTACTGATGTCGACAGCTGTCGCCTCCACCGACATGAGGGACCCTTACAAGAAAACCAATGGTGAACACACCCACTCCCCGCCTCCTCTAGGCTGCTTCACTGAGCGTCCAAATGAAGTCCCCTCTTCCGTTCTCCAGCAGTGCTCCCCGACCCTCATGGACACTCAGCTCGCAGACGAAAACTCAGAAATCCCTATTAATAATTGTTTTGCTAAAGTAAACTTGCAAAGAGAAAATTAATGTGAGTGTCGAGCTTGACCGTGAGCGAGTTCGTGGCATGCGGTGGTGTGACTGGCGAAGGAGATTTGCTGTGATGCTCGGCCATGTGCACGTGCAGTCGGTGCGTGGGTCGCGGCCAGCTCATGGCCGCTACCATGGTGTCACGAGCTACGAATGCAATTGTCGCGAGCACCAGTGCTGGTATTAAACTTTTTTTGTTTACATGTTTACCGCAAGGATGAACTACGAACAGAAAATGTGATGTACTTTGCCACAGAAGGCATCAATCCACAGGTTACAATTAAATTTCATAAATATTATTTTCATAAGAGAAACATTGCCATTATCGTTGACGGGGAACGGAGGACTCGCACCGCCTCACCCACTCGATGACTGCACTGCATCCGTCATCATTAGATAAGAACCACTCAACTTGAGAACGCCACCTTCGTCTTCTCCCATGGTTATTTCTTACAGATTTGAGGACCAACAAGATCACCTTCTGTTCACGTATATTATGAATTAATGTCATTATTATTGTCATACTATGAATCTCTGTGTGTAAGAATGTGTGTGTGTGTGTGTGTGTGTGTGTGTGTGTATGTAATCCAAGTGGTATCCCTTAACTGTGATCAAGCACACTCACTTTAGACCGTCTATTGAGCTCCCAGACTGTTATATCAAGTCCATCTAAAACAACCTCAAATGACCCCCAAGGCCAATCACTAACACTCCACTAGACCACACAACAACATCATAGGCCGGCAGTGTGACCAGAGAATGCGGCATTCCCTACTGGTGGTTCCCGTTAGAGAGACCACGCGGCTGCCATCTAAGCTGAACTGATCTTGCAAATATACAACGGCTTGGCAGTATCTTGGAACGTCCAGAAATTGATGGCAGTCAGTTGTAAGGGACAAATATTTATAGAAGTGGCCGAGAATTTCAATTAACTGCACTGACAAAGGATGTGGTCCAAATGTGTTGTTGCTTCATGTCTGCTGTGTCGTTACATGTGGTTCAGGTTGCGTGGTTGGTAAAAAAAAAAAAAACTGTGCGGTAATCCATACTTCTGTTGGTGTACATTCCAGCATTCATCCAGGGTAAGCTGCCAGCGTTGTGGTAAATTTACAGAGCGTCTGGTTTGAGTAATGTTTGTTCCGCTTCTCTCAAACTGCTATTGACTAACATATGGATGTTTATGTATTTGTGATCAGCACCAAAACTCCCCTGTTAGTAAATTTGCTTTGTATTGTAACTGTATGTCTCAAGTGAGATATTTTATCATACTAAACTGTTCTTTCATGACATTGTAAACTTTCATGAAATTCCCACCACGAGTGTCAAGGATCGCTGATAACCATTACAGGTAACCGGCGCTCGGCAGCCAACATTCCATACAAGACCAGTACCTACCACTGACAGGTGTCAACTCTCTTTGTGGTGCTCATGTAATATAATGTCCTTCATTATTCTATTGAAAATTTAATGTATTATATTCATTATTGTTGCTCCTGAAGCTATTTCTGGGAGATTATTTTCCTCCTCTATGAAGCCGACATAAACGTGCTGAAACACCATCAAGGGTTCTTTACTGTCAGAGATTCTCTCCTGTAGGGGGTTCCCTCTCGCCAAGGAATTCCTCCCGTTAGGAATCCCTCTCGCCTCTTGTTATGGGCTCCTCCCATCTGGTATTTGTTCTCTTTAGGGATTTCCTCTAGTCAGGTGTTCTCTCCTGTCAGGAATTTCTTGAACGGGGATCTCTTCCGTCAGGGATTTTCTCTCGTTAGGAGCTCCTCATCGTCAGGGAATTCCTCTCGTCATGGGCTCCAACCGACAGAGATTCCCTCTCGCTATGTCCCCCTCTCGTCAGGAGCTCCTCCCATCAGTAATTTTCTCTCGTCAGGGATTTCTCGTCAGGTATCCTTCCCATCAAAGATTCCCAGCCTCTAGGCATTACACATGGGGTGGGTACAATGTAATGGCTAGAGGAAGATGATGTCAGGGCTGAATTTAATGCACACCATTAATTGCACCACAAAAAGATTTCAAGGGACAGAGTCATATATGCATACCAGCAAACAAAACAAACATTCTCTTTTATTTGTATGTATAGATGACTTCACGTGTCTGTTCATAAGGATATTGACCCTTATCTTACACTTGACAAACTGAAGTACACACACACACACACACACACACACACACACACACACACACACACACACACACACACACACACACACACACACTGTTGCATCACTGTTTCATAAATACCATAATTACTGTCAGACCAATCTCCGCACCACCACTGCTTGTCATCACCACTTCTCAAGTCCCTTCCTCGATTCGCCACTCAAGCAGTCTTGGAGCCGCACACCTGCCAGGACCAGGGGGAGGACTGGCAGGTGTGTCGCCACTGGCATGGGCCGCTCTCTTTAAATACATTTTCATGTAAATAAATGTTGCTCAGAAATTAGTTTTTCTATCCCCATATCTCAGCGCCAGCCCCTCCCACGTCCCCAGGTGTGGTAATCAGTTTTATTATCTGTACTTTTATTCCTTGAAACCTTACCAAACTTATTTTTTGCAAGCAAATGCCTAACGTCAACGTTATGAGAAGTGGAGTTGAGATATAATTTCCTAAAGCAATGATAAATGTCATTGATGTTTTTCTTTTTTTCTTTTCTAGATTTAAAACTAAAGAAAAAATATGAGTTTGATGGATGACAACAAGAAACGCTACATTTGTCATTACTTTTCTTGTTTCTCTTATAAACTATGGCAAATGTTCTTTTCATGTTAATCAAATATTTTTTAGAGTAAAACACATATCGCACATGATATTTAGAGCATGGTGCAGTCAAAAATACCTTGTGCCAGGTATATATATATATATATATATATATATATATATATATATATATATATATATATATATATATATATATATATATATATATATATATATATATATATATATATTTTTTTTTTTTTTTTTTTTTTTTTTTTTTTTTTTTTTACATACGCGAATTTAAAAATTATGTTTGCGGTATAGAAAAAAATCTAGAGAGATTTTTATGGAAGTGTTTTGTTATGTCCTGTTCCAGCCACTTGTTTTCGTGTCACCGTTTGCAGGAAAACACTTCGTACTGTTAAGGGGAAGTTGGGGGAATTGCTGGGTTAAGTTTAAGTTTAGGTTAAGTGTTGTTTCTTTCTGTTTCGATTAAAAGTTTTTTATTAAATTTTGGGGTATATATTTAAAGTTAGTATTGAATTACTTTTGCTTTGATTTAGTTTATTATTCAATTTAGTTTTGCTTTAGTTTTTGTTAATAGATATAGAAAGATTAGCTGCCACCAGTCATGGTTTCTGTCAAATAATTCTGACCTTGCTTTATATGGCAGCGTTTTAGCCGGAGGTCTGTAAGGCACTTGGGAAACTCCATGACAACCAATTAGGATAATAACAAATAATTAACAAATAATTTAACAAATAATTTTCAAATAATTTTAAAATAATTTTTCTCTCCTGATTCGCAATGATTTTTTTAGAAATTTGTCCTGTTACCTAGGAGTTGTGGGACCATCTATAACGGAAACAATGATAAATAATCAGTTCATAATAATGAAACTTAAATGAATATGTTATAACAATTAACCTGGTGCCTCAGGGGTTTACCCTAATTTTTGGTAGAAAACATCCTAATTGTGTAGGTGTTACATTCCATTGTATGTGTATCACAGATTTTTGACTCCTAACTTATCAAAGAACAATTTACCCTAGTCTGTTTACACTCGAAACTTTGTTTCCCCGACCCCCATAAAAAAAAAATAAATAAATAAAATAAAATAAAATAAATAAATAAATAAATAACTGGCAAAGGAAATTTTACATCCTCTCCGCGGACAACGATGTCAGTTAGGCTCTCACACAAATAATTAATACATATAGATACAAAAAATGGCTATTTTCATATGAGCCACCTTTCAACAATCATGAAGAACATACCTGTGAACAACGATACCACTTAGGCTCTGACACCGGAAACTCTCACTGAAGCTTACATAGGACGTGGTTCCCCAAAAAACTAATCCTCCGCCTATATTAAAAGACATAATTATGCAATATCCTTAATAGCTTAGACCCCTTCTACATTCGCAAATTATTCTCGAACAATTTTGCTAATGGTCCCACGTATTCTTGGATTTTAACACTGTCTACTAATAATTTTTGGATTTAAATATTAACAAAGAATTTCTCTCAAAATAGATATTATCATCACTTCTGGTATATTTTCTCTTAACCTACAATGTTTTATGCTTGGGATTTTCTTGCGACTGGCCCACGAAAATCCGGGAAAATTATTATTTTCCAGGTGCCTTGTAAACCAAGGGATATCACTCCGCGCCATCCCCAAATATCAATAACTAATTTAACGATTTGTAACTTAAATTTCATTTAATTTTCTTGTTCTAAAGTTTTACTGATTCCAAAATTATATACAAAATTTTGTTCACATAACGAAGAAGAAAGTGAATTTTTATGTTCATGACCGTTCCTTAGGTTATAAAATTTATTTCATGGGATTATTATTATTTGGATGGTATTGTTTTCTCCCTTTTTTTTTTTTTTTTATTGCTATTTTGTCCCATGACAGTACCAGTAAAATTACATATATTTCAAGTTTCCTGTACTGATAGTGCCAAACCTCAAGGTTGTGAAGATGAAAGCGCCCATTTTCAAAGGCATAACAATAAACGTAGATCACATGATCACATGATGACGGCTGGAGTAAACTGGTATGGCGCGGTGACATCCTCTCTGACGGGGCAGCGGGGAATAATACCCTCGTAATGTCCTTTATACATCCCGTAAATAAAATGTGTCTCATAATAAAATGTTCATAATAAAATGCTTATCGTTCAGTACTTTCGATACAACAAACAAGCTAAGGTTATATATTGACCAAAAAAAAAAAAAAAAAAGACTTTATTATTTCTCCCACATATGAACTACTTCCTGAGGCGCATAGTGTGTGAAACAAGCCGTACTGTGTACACAGTTTGTGAACTTGGAGAGGCACCTCTGATTTCAACGCGTATTTTGTGAGTTAACTATAAGAGGGCGCGGTCTAAAACTTTTACAGACATACACTACAGTAAGTGGTAGCATGTCAGTGTTCAACCGCAAAGTAAGGAATTATTGTAAATATTAACCTATTGCGTGAATTTCAAGATGGATAAATATACACTAGTTTACACCCCCACTGCCTTTCTTTAATTTTTATTTATTTATTTATTTAATTTTTAGTGTTGCCACTGTCAAGTTACAGTCTTTATAATCTCCACTTCGCAGTACTATTAATGGAAGGGTTACTTTCCTTGACCACACCTGTCCTCTAGCACAGGATAGACATGATGTTCTGGCAAGTATATGATGGTAACCTGACACTGACTGCTAAGGGAGTCCCGCTTGTTACTCGTAATTCCTGCTGAACTTCACGTGTCTCGCAGTATCGTCGCTCCGTGCCCGCCATCAAACCGCAGCCACTGCCTCAACCACGGGCAAGGGTACTGTAGTGGTCTCCCGTAATGATGTCATCGCTCCCCGCCTCCAAACATCTGAATGATCACGTGGATCTCTGTTTACCCGACCGGCCGCTCCTTTCAGTCCCCCACACGCCGGCCGCTCGGCGCTCGGTCTTGGCATCAGTGAGGCTTCAGCAGTCGCTGGGAATAGTTGGCTGCCGCGATGCTCAGGTGAGTTGCCCATCAAGCACGTTGAGAGTGCCTCAATAACATTACTGTGCTATTGGTTTAAAGTGTTCTTATAGACTGAGATATATAATTGGTTCATAATTCAAGACCGAGTGACTTACAGAATTTTCTATTATATGATGACGTGGCTGTCAGTAGCCTGCCGCTGTGCTTCAACACTACAGCCAAGGGAGCTTCCTTCACTACAGCTGACCGGAAAGACTAATCATTTCTCTCTCTCTCTCTCTCTCTCTCTCTCTCTCTCTCTCTCTCTCTCTCTCTCTCTCTCTCTCTCTCTCTCTCTCTCTCTCTCGTGTTTGTGTTTACTATAATTTCATGCTCTTTATATGACAGCTTGTGTTGTCTGTCTCCATTCTCTTCTATCAAACCTGTTTACGAAACCGTGCATTTTCTTGGTCATATCACTTCGATCACCTATTCCCTCAAACTGATTTCACGATTACCAAAGTTTTTTATCAAAGTTTTTAGTGCATGCGCACGAGGGGATTTGTTGTTGTTGTTGTTATTGTTGTTTTGACTTTTAGCCTTCAACAGACATGAAATATGGAGTAAGAAGAGTGAAAGGGAAAATTTTTTTTTTTTTATACAATGATCATTTGTATATTTAAAAGACGATATGGAAAAATAAGTAACATTCTCTTCCTTTCACTTATAATCCACTTGTTTTAATCGATATTCGATCCAGCTATGTCCCGAGTCCAATCCATATGCTTCATTTAGCCCGCATTCAGGAAATAACTTGAAAGCCGCACTTTGTACTTACGTATGACATTAATTAGTGACTTCTGGCCAGACCGAGATCAGGTCAGAAGTCAGATGAAAAGTCAGTGACATACGCTGATCTCTCATTTGTATACACGGTTGATGCAGGTATATTGTAAGAGAGCAAAGCTTGCACTTTCCAATGGGAGTTTTGATCTCTAAATACACACACTTGGAACATCTTAATCTGAATAATATCGATTTTGATTTATTTAAGTCGGATTGCAATCATCCCTCCTTAGTGTTTGATGTGCGCCCCGGTTTCATGATTTCCTCTCTACACAGTGTTATCATCTCCTTCCTGACGTGGCTATACCTGTCAGCGGTGCGATGCGTCTTCAGACTTCTGTGGTTGCCAGCGGGACCCACTAAGTTTCTCTTGCCGCCAATCGACGATCCAGCGCTGGTGCAGTCTGCCTGCACCCTGGCGCTGTGGATACGACAGAGGAAGGTGAGTAATATATTCTCTTCCGCCAAGCAAAGTCGAGAGAGTGGCAGAGAGGAGAACCGCTGTGCTGTACCAGGTTACGGCACAGTGCGTATGTAGGCTTGACAGACTCGCACAAAAGTTTGCTCTGTTATTATTATTATTATTATTATTATTATTATTATTATTATTATTATTATGATTATGTATTGATCCATTATGTTATCTATTTTTACATTTGCCCTGAGACTGTGAACAAGGAACATAAGAAAGTGAAAGTGTTTCGCTCGCTGTCACTGTTATGCAACATAGTACTACAATTGATAAGCGATATGTGAGAGAGAGAGAGAGAGAGAGAGAGAGAGAGAGAGAGAGAGAGAGAGAGAGAGAGAGAGAGAGAGAGAGAGCTCTTGAACTGAAGTAGACCAACACCAATTAGGATGTCACTATGGTCAGTTCCTGCCAGCGTTCAGACTGTGAGGGAGGCCCTGGTGGCGCTCATTGAACGCCCTCGACATGTTCCTCTCACCTCGGGACAATCATCTGTGGGATATCTGACTCCAATATTTTAGAGCAGAGCGAGAATACGAAAGCGCGTGAAAATTATTCCTCCGGCGAGCTTGGCCACGAGGCGGGTGACGAGGACAGCTGCTCTCCCCCCGGTGAGTCGTGGAGTTCGTCCTCGCCACACGGTGAATCCGGCCACTGCATTCACATAGAGGCAGATGAGAGTGATCCTGACAGTAATTGGCTACTCGTACAAGGTACATGATGACTCAGTCGTCTGTCTCAATACATATCATCTCGCTGGTCCTTGCCACATATCTTCAACACCGTGAATTTCGTGCTGCTATCAATGGCAAATAATGCTTGCAACCCATGACGATAATTTCTCAATGGATATCTGTCTGTGCATCTTTATAGTGTTTTTTTATTCGTCATACGTCTGGTACACAGCTCATCGTCCTTGGTTAACAGGGGTGGTATGTCTCATTTATGCCAGATAAGTCCTTTCCGCTCACCATTCCCTGAGGGACGCCAGGTGTATTACGAATACAGGACACCAAATCTCAGTGTGTGGTAGTAGTAGTAGTAGTAGTAGTAGTAGTAGTAGTAGTAGTAGTAGTAGTAGTAGTAGTAGTAGTAGTAGTAGTTACGCCCCAAACACACACACACACACACACACACACACCTATACACATACCACATGAGCTGTGAGAGGGTAGTAGATGCAGGCGAGGGGCCTATGTTTACATAAAAAACTACTGCTGATCCAGCACAGTGGGCCTGGCGCTGGGAATAACAACAACCCTCGTGGGAAGCGAGGACACACCAGTACAAAGTAACTCTGGTGAGCGGAGGCCGTGTGCTCAGCGATCTCCGCCTTCAGGAAGCCTCTCCGTCAGTGCCTCGCGGAGGATCGACTCGGCACCTCGTGAGTGACTAAGACTAACGTGCAGTGCTCCGTCTTCAGACTCAGGGAGCGCGGACGCTTGTGCTCTCGGCGCGCCGGGGGACATTCCCCGTCGGTGCCTCCGTCACTGACCCCTCCGGCATCCCGAGGGGTAGTTGGAGTGTATTACAGGACTAGATAGTGTGCAGCGAACTAGTTTGACATCTGCAAGTGGAAGCGTCCCGAGTGCAACAGCATCGGCTCGTTCACGTCCCGGCCACCGCAGGAGCAACAACGTCGAGGGTGATGTACTCCAACTTAAGACATGATTGGGCGGGCCGACAGGCGACCCTGGGGGACCCTGCTGTGCTGCGGTGACCCCCGGAAGGGAACAGGGAGAGTGCTCCCTCCCCCCCCCCTGCCATAGCCGGGGGAATTACCGGCCTAGAAGTGTAGAGTGTACACGTGCCCAACTCAACACATGAAGGTAGAGGTGTCGGGGGTAAAGACATGCTATGCCATTGACCGATCGGATAGAACGTAGGTTAGCAGTGGGGGACGGCAACCCCTAAGGAGTCGCCGATCCCCCGTTACCGCCTGGTGGGGCGTAACAGTAGTAATAGTAGTAGTAGCATCAGCAGTATGAAGCAAGGATGAGATACATTTCATCCTTGGTATGAAGTGGACCAGGCCGGGCAGCGTACTCGTATTTTCCAACCGTATAATGGTTCGTCAAGTCGTTAAGGGTGCCTTTAGCTTAAATTAAGTCAGGGCAAGTTAATCTACTCTTATTCTCGCAAAAAGAATGTTGTGCGGGAATCACATCGAGAGTATTTTCGAAAAAAAATGCTCTGATTAATTTTAGAGCTACAGCCGAGCGTCATCCCAGGCAGACAGACGATTAAATATACGAGTACAGTTAGAAAAAATCCACTAGGGCACCAGACAAGTTGGATCACCGCGGTCACGTGCACCATCATAAAATCGCCGCTCGCCTTATTTCACCCCCCTGTCGCGGTACAAATTCAACTGAAAATTTGTAAGAGGCGAGTCAGAGTCCTGATCAAGCTCTGCATCGTTCTCGTTCATGATTTCTGAATAAAAATTCAGCTGATTTTGTCTGAAGACGCATCGACATAGGTCTTTTCCCATCATCTGTTTGGAAAAGTTTTATAGTAAAGTAATAGACGTGTGCTTGGCATCTCCCTTCTGTCCATCAGTTTATTCCATCTCTCAGAGGAGTGCAGAGTCCATCGTGGAGGCTTTCCGGCGGCGCGTGGAGGCAGTCAACCCCATCATTAACGCTGTCGTTGATGAACGTTTCGAGGCTGCTCTGCGGGAGGCCCGGGAGGTGGACCAGCGGCTTGATGCATGCACACAGGAGGAACGGGAGGAGACAGGGCGGGCCCAGCCACTGCTTGGGGTGCCGTTCACTGCAAAAGAAAACGTTCTTGTGAAAGGTAAAATAGTGCACGGACAGGTGGTGTGTCTGTGTGTGTATGTGCGTGTGTGTGTGTGTGTGTGTGTGTGTGTGTGTGTGTGTGTGTGTGTGTGTGTGTGTGTGTGTGTGTGTTTGTGGAGATTGCCACCTTTTAGACGCCTCAGATTAATACACTTAGTGTGCTACAAAATGCTTGTGTCGCTGGCCGATAAGTCAACAAGACTAGAGCAAGGTCATTAGATGACCTCAACTTCTTTCTTGATAGTGGTCGCTTTTCTATCCGACCTTATTAAAGTCGGACAGTAGATTTTAATTGCATGTTTTATAGGTGGTTTCATTAAATCAGTTTTACACTACAATGACAAAAGGTTTACCACGTGGCAGCTGTTAAAAGTATAAAGCAGCAGTGTATGTAACTAAGGATGTGTCCCCAGGGCTGAGCTGCACCCACGGCCTGGTGCTGCGACGGGGCATGAAGGCTGAGCGGGACGCAGAAGTGGTGTGCCGACTCCGTGAGGCAGGTGAGGCTTTGTCCTGGTTTTGCAGAGTACTATATTCTTACTATTACTGATGTAAATTGCTTGTGCTTGACTGGTCCACTCGTGGTCCGCATCGCTCCTTCTGGGGTGGGTTGGAGAGTTCACGTAACGATGCTGCCCAGTCATCAACTTATATAAACGTTTCTCTGGCGTGCTGGAAAAATAAGTTTCGTAGAAAAAAAAGAGAAACACGGGCACATAAGGAAGAAAAGAAGATAGAGAAATCAGTAAAACCTCGCAGAAGTGAGAGACACATTTACTTGGTGAGGGAAAGATGATTGAGGAATCGGTTAGACCTTCAAAAGTCATCAGTGAAATTGTAAAGGGTCCGTATGTTGCATTATTTTCTCTTTCTTTTTTTTTTTTTTTCTAAGATACAAGTAAAGAATTTGGAAGGCATTCCGTGGTGCAGTTCTTGTATCAATATGCGTACAAACACATACCCACATTTGATCATCTATTCCACCAGTAACGTGCATGCAGCCTGTGGGTTATTTTCACTCTGATTCTTCAGCGGTGTCAATATTCTTTTTTTTTTTTTTTAAGCTTTAATTCCTCTGTTTACCAGGTGCCATCCCGCTAGCTGTTACCAACGTGCCGGAGCTCGGCATGTGGATCGAGTCCATCAATCCCCTGTATGGCCGCACCGCCAATCCCTACGACGTTAGCAGGACCCCCGGCGGCTCCAGCGGTGGCGAGGTGTGTGTGTGTGTGTGTGTGTGTGTTTGTGTGTGTGTGTGTGTGTGTGTGTGTGTGTGTGTGTGTGTGTTATGATAATGATCTGTTCCGTTCGCCTTGATGCAACAGACAATCAGGTGGGGGTAGCAGAGAGCCCCGTAGCATAGGGATCACCAGCATCCCTCCGGGGCGGCATTGCACGACCCGCGTGCAGCGCCAGGTGATGCTTTGCTACATTCACACCTCCTTTCTCCTTCAGGGTGCCTTGTTGGCCTCTTGTGGCACTCCACTCTCCATTGGCACTGACCTGATTGGCTCCATACGGATCCCTTCTTTCTACTGTGGCACTTTTGGCCACAAGCCAACATCAGGTGAGGCACAAGATGTGGAATATTCTGTGCTTAATGTTCCCCTGCATCACTGAAATCTGTGATAAAAACCAATCTTATTTTTTTTCGAAATATAAGTAAAGTCAAAGGTTGAGAGTTTCAGGGTATTCACAGCTCGGTATGTATATTCCCTTCCACAGGCTGGGTGTCACTGGACGGCTGCAGATGTCTTCCGTATAAGAATTACATAAACAGGAAAATTACAGTAGCAGGCCCGATGTGTCGCTCCGTGGGGGACTTGGTGGTGTTCCTGGAGAGCATGGCGCCCAGGGCGGCAGGTCTGGCGGCCAGGGTGGCTGACACGGACATCGGAGCCCTCAAGATATGGTTAGAAAAAATAAATAAATAAAAAAATAAATAATTAATAATAGTAATAACAATGAAAATAATAATAATAATAATAATAATAATAATAATAATAATAATAATAATAATAACAATAATAATGAAGTAATAGATACAATTAAATTTTGAATAAAACTCCAAAGTTGTTGAAAATAGACAGGTAGGCTATCATGACAACTGCTGTACCAGTCCATATTATTATTATTATTATTATTATTATTATTATTATTATTATTATTATTATTATTATTATTATTGTTATTATTATTATTGTTGTTGTTTTTGTTGTTGTTGTTGTTGTTAGTATTATTTTCTTTTATTTTTTTACGAGAAAGTATGATACTACATTTTTTTCGAGAAAAGAATCGTTATCGTTGAAACAACCAATTCAGAATTGCCTAACAACTGAATTGCAACCAGTTAATTGCCGCTTCATTGAGAACCTTTGCACTCCAGTAACTCTCCTGTTCCTCCACGTGAGCTCATAAGTAACTAGTGAAATGACGCGTCCACGCTGCCAGGGTTATGCTAATCTGTGGGCGCAGGTGATTATAACAACTATCTAAATGCTAACCAGGCGCATGAACACCACAGTGGGAACGGTTATTTAACATATAAGCAAACATTACTTGTCACCAAGAATGTGTTTGCTTTATTACCGAGCTTCCTTCCTTCTCCCCTCCCCCTCCCACTTCCTCTTTACGCGTTACCGAGCAGGTGGGTGGATGGGCTGGACTCTCCCTGGTGCCGCCGCACGGAGAAGTCTCTACGCGAGGCCCTGCACGCCGCGCACCAACACCTGCAGAACTCCTTCGGTGCCACTACCTGCCGGGTGAGCTACTCCTCGCTGCTGCCTCGAGCCCCACCACTCAGGCATTTGTTCATTGATAAAGACACTGGAATGATAGATGTACATACAGAAGCACATTACATTGCTGAGGTTAAATGATATCCTTAGGTAATGATGAGCAACGTAACGAGATCCTAATGCACTTAACTCTAATGTTGTCTGTGGGAACAATTTTCAGCATTATTTTCTTAAGATGTAATTTTGAACCCATATCCATCGAAATTATTAACATGCATTTGTACAGTTCCAGTGGCCGATGGACATGGTGCACGCAGTGGACATTTGGCTAAACAAACTGGCCGGCGAGAACAAAGACGAACCTAGCTTGCTCACCGATATGAAGAACCGTAAGGTGAGGGTGAGCTATTCACAGTATATTTGTTGCTTCTTAAAAAATAAATAAGTAAACAAACAGAAGCTTAAACGTTTTGCTTTCTTGCACAACATTTCCTTGTCACAGCGACAGCCTTCGTAGTTTCTATGCAAGGAATGAATAGGCAGATGCCTTTCTCCAGGAAAGGCACACCTGTGGAGACAGAGTGACTCAGAAAGGTGGGGTTCCCGTGCCTCCAGCGGTGATCGCTTGCTGACTGCCCTCGGGCATTTCGTATTGTGTCTCGAGATCACTGGAAATAATTCATTATTATTTCCAAAGACTCGTATTTTGCTTAGTTTCCTCCTTTCTCTTCTCATTCCCACAGGGTACCGTCAACCTGCTGGAGGAGTGGCTGCGGTGGGTATGCGGACGTGGGCGGCATAGCTTTACTCTACTGACCGTCTCCACCTCGCTGAAGTATTTTTATAAAAAATTCCTGAACCCACGCTTCGACTGGAGGAATGCTCAGAAAAAAATGTTGGTGAGTTTGTGCGTGAGATGGAGATGAAAGAGAGAAGAGAAGAAGGTGGAGATGAAAAGATAGGGAGTTTGTTGTTTAGTAGTCCTGGTGCAACACAAGTCCAGCACGATGCCGAGACTGTCCGGTGAAACAGAACGCTGCGGTCACCATTCCGGCCCTGGGAGCGAAATTTTCATAGTTACCAAACACAGATTCATTACAAAATTAATTCCTGTTTGAGTTACAGACACACACACACACACACACACACACACACACACACACACACACACACACACACACACACACACACACACACACACACACACACACACACACACACACACACACACACACACACACACACACACACACACACACACACACACACACACACACACACACACACACACACACATATATATATATACTCGTATATATATATATATATATATATATATATATATATATATATATATATATATATATATATATATATATATATATATATATATATATATATATATATATATATATATATATATATATGAGGTAAGCATGGATACTCCAGACTTCCTTCTTCATTTATTGCATATATATATATATATATATATATATATATATATATATATATATATATATATATATATATATATATATATATATATATATATATATATATGAGGTAAGCATGGATACTCCAGACTTCCTTCTTCATTTATTGCAACATTTTACCTTCGCAGAAGGCATCATCAGGCTAAAAAAAAATGATAAAAATTAAATACAAAAATCATAAAATATCAGACTACTGTAGTCTGATATTTTATGATTTTTGTACTTAATTTTTATTTATTTATTTATTTATTTATTCTATTTATTCTATTTATTTATTTATCTTATTTTATTTTATTTTTTTTTTTTTTTTTTGCCCGATGATGCCTTCTGCGAAGGTGAAATTTTACAATAAATGAAGAAGGAAGTCTAGTTTATCCATGCTTGTCTCATATATATATATATATATATATATATATATATATATATATATATATATATATATATATATATATATATATATATATATATATATATATATATATATATATATATATATATATATATATATATATATATATATATATATATATTCTATTTTTTTAGCACGTGATATATTAGCTTGCCTTTGTTACACACAAGCAGCGGCTACGTGTGTAGAGTCAGTTCATGAGAACACTTAAGACTTATTCTAGAACAATAATATTGCTAAAATGTTTATGAAACATTATACTTCAGGAAACATCTAAGCGCATTATTAGGTATTCGTAGGAACTGCACTACACTACCGCTTCTGTTAATCTGATATAACATTATAAAAGTGACTATATACAGTGTGGAATATTAAGTAAAGCTTACACCAGTAGCTGTGTTGTGTGTGTCAGAATAATGCTTCATCGGAATGGAAATCTTCAAAAGTCATTTGAACCTAGCACGTGCACTGAGGGATGCTCCTCAGGGTTCCGCTGGTCAAAATCAATCGCAATTTTCTTTTTTTTCATTTGATCAGATAGTTAATCAGAACCTTTTTTCAGTATCAACAGTTCATGGTCAGGCAGTCACGTGTTATTTCCCCCATGTTACGAGGACTTTCCTCAACATTTGTTGTCACGTGTATAATCTGTGGGGCAGGAAATCCTCGGCCAGAACGGCGTGCTGCTGATGCCCGTGATGCCTGAGGTGGCGCCCTTCCACGGGGAACCCCAATGCTTCTGGAAGGACATGAACTTCACTGCCATCGCCAGTGCCACTGAGCTGCCCAGCACTTCCGTGCCTCTTGGCCTCAGCAAGGAAGGCTTGCCCCTGGGACTGCAGGTACTGTGCAGTACTATGATCCATTTGTGTTTTTCTTGTCTGCATTCCTTAAAACAAAATTGTTTACTGTTAAGATCTGCAATGACGCATACAAGTGGGTATCACGTGAGGTCGATACGCACACGTGTGAGCCGTCCCTGTATATCCTTCATTCTTATCTTATTTTCTCTGAAACAGATCTTATCTCCCACTGCTCATTTATCGCGGTGTCGTATTGTTCTCCTCAGCGTGTGGGATGGAAGTGATTATGCATCAGCGGATTATGTTTAAGTAATTTTCCTTCCTTTATGCAGATAATGACGACTCCAGGGAACGACCACCTGAGTCTGGCGGTAGCGGCGGCGCTGGAGGACAAGTTTGGTGGGTGGATCTCCCCGTCACCGATCACCATCTAGCGCCTTGATACAGCGCAAACAAAACCCAGGGGTGGAGTTGCGATGCGCTACACTTGGTCACAAATACACTGCAGGACTCGCCGCGTGGCCCGAGCCTTGATTCCTTGATCAGCGGTGTCGTTCTTCTCCTGGACTGGTGTATGATTGGTTTTAAGACGAAAAAACACCATACTGAACTAAAAAGAAAAAACTGAGGATCAAAAGTCAAGAGGAATATGTGTGAAGAGGAACACTTGAGTCTAATGGAGTGATGGTTATGTAAAGTGTGGCCTTGTCTCAAGCTTCCTCCCCCGTCGCTCCCTCACCCCTTAGGTACTAGTACGTATGGTACTTAAAATGCATACCTTGCCCGTGCCCTCTCTCACTCGCTCTCCGTGAGATAAGCAACGAGGGAAAGGCAGGTGTGTTGACCCTTGTTGTAAACATAAATACGTACAATAATCCTTCTATACTTTAATTCTGTACATTGTCTGAGTGCTTGAACTTTTTTTCCGATGTATCAGATAGCAATTTCTTTCACACACACACACACTCACACATACATATCTGCACACACATAATTCGATAATTATGATTGTAACTTTTTTTTTCCAATGATACATGAACCAAATCGCACGTCTCTGATGTAGAAGTGTTTATCTGAAGCGTAGCTGTGCCTGACACTCAGGTGGAACTCATGAACGAGGGTCCGAAGTGTCGCCGCGCTGACTGGTCGTCAAAGACTAAGAGTGAAGCATCTCTATCTGGTCCCGACGGGAACCAGTGAATACTTTGTTTGTACCCTTGGTCTGTAGTCTATGTATCTTGTGTGTGTATACACGGTGCCTCCTGCTAGCGAACGACACGGATGTAATCCCAATACGAGACTATGAAACCCAGTCCAGCACCTGAAACGCTCACAAGCATCGTACAAGTCTTCGTCGTTTAAACAACCAATGCAGCAACTAATTTATTCGACAGCGTGAGGATGCATTCATTTACTATACATTTATCTTTTTACTGTTAGTTACACTGGCTCAGTTGAATTGGTGCGTTTTACATCCGTGTGTGGCCTGAGTGGGCGGGCGGCAGGTGTTTGTTTGGAGATCCAAGTTTGTCATTTACCAATATTATTATTTGTAGTCATGGGATGGATTAAAGATATTTGAGAGAGGTGCGTTTCAATCCTATTTTAAGCGAAATATTATGCTCAAAGAGCGACAGACCTTACATATGAAAAGTTAGTTATATGCAATGAATTAGTGACTGGTCGGACACGCCATTATGTCAGATTTAGAAAGCACTTAATACCCGCCAAATTGGGGTTACTTAATTAAGTCAATCTACTCAACTGCAAGTACGTAGACGCCTGGTGAGAGATCGGCAAAGCCCAGCATGGTATTAACATGGGCGCATATTTGCGGCTCGCAAGATGTTATTAATTGGACAAAGTGTGGGCGTAGTATCAGAATGTTGTCCACGCCGTTGTCCATGATAATATGATTACAGACATGAATCAAGGACCGTCCCTGATTTCGTGCTGTAATGCTTTGGAGGAGAAAGATGGAAGTGCAGGGAGAAGAATGTATTATTCTCTTTGTAATAGAGAAGGGAAGGAGGAGCACCATCAGATGGAGGCAGTCTACAAGAACTACAGTGTCATTGGCTGTGTGAAATTTTAACGTGTGGAGCAAGGATGCTCAACCTTTCCTCCATCATTAACACCCTCGGCTTGATGTATTTCTCCATTTACCCCCTTACTTCCATAAAAAGAAAAAAAAAAATCATAGCCATTCTTCTCTCCCTCACACACACACACACACACACACACACACACACTCATATTCTTAGCATATTCTCTCTCTCTCTCTCTCTCTCTCTCTCTCTCTCTCTCTCTCTCTCTCTCTCTCTCTCTCTCTCTCTCTCTCTCTTTTTACAAAATGAAATTTAATTGAATTATTCAATTATCAGGTATATCAGTTATTAACCCCTTGCTATTATTTTTTTACCCCCAAGGTGTAAATTTACCCCTGGTTGAGAATCACTAAAATCTTAAGAGAATTTTCATATGCTGATACTAATTGTCTCAAGTTTTTTGTAGCGTTAGTAAGATGTAAGAATTCAAATGAGACAAAAAAAAATAATAATCGAAAATTAGTTTAAAATTATAGCAGATGTTATCGTTTCACGAAGCTTTGCCACTCTTAAAGCAGTTTCGGCGTAAATGAAGCTCTGATGATGTTCAGTGTATTGCAGACGAACGCCGGGTGAGGTGTGCTCGTGCCTGCGTGTTTGTGTGCGTGTCGTCTACGGAAATTTACTGCAGAACGGCAGGTCTCTTAGGAGGCGATATCCTGCATGGTCCCAACATTGTGTCATGGTAAGTATACGACCAATGTTTCAATGAACATGTATTTCATATTACTGATGCTAGCATGGCTCAGCCATGCTAGCATCCTGATGATGCAGGATTGCTTCACTGCTCAGTGGAAACTGTGTCATCTCTCTTTCATCATCTTTTAAAAGGTATCTGAGGCATATGGTTCAGTGCACCTATTACCACACTGACTTCCTCCTTGAGGTCGGGCCTAGTTGTACCTATTCACGAAGAAGCGTGATAAGAGACGGCACTCCCTACTTGGCAGAAGCGGCGTAGTTTAAACCCTATCTAATATAATCCATCTGTACAGCTTAACTTCTTTGTTGCATGGATGCATCATGGCTACGATCGTCTGGTCAGTTCTGAATGAAAAAAAAAATATATATATATATATATATATATATATATATATATATATATATATATATATATATATATATATATATATATATATATATATATATATATATATATATATATATATATATTTGGGCTGCCCTTTGATCTTGAGTTTCGACTTGGCAATTGTTGATTGAGCATGCTTCATGATAACCGGGTAATCCTGGATAACGTGTTTCATGGGACAGTCGCTTGCATTCAGAGACGATTAGCTGGGTTCTCAAGAATGCTTTTCTTAATAATGTAGAGATCTTATAAATTTCTCACTACAACCATAAAACCACCCATAAAAACTAGTGCAACTTCAACTAGAGCCTTTTGGAAAGTAGTAGAGGTGCGGCGTAGAAGTGTTTCAGAATATGTATGATCCAAACTTGCACGGATCTCGCAACACCC